>NW_017671156.1:0-53645 GCF_001879085.1 Nicotiana attenuata | reverse complement strand
ATATATATATATATATATATATATATATATATATATATATATATATATATATATATATATATATATATATATATATATATATATATGTTCCTGTGATGTTGCTGAGAAATATAGACCAGTCATCAGGATTGTGTAATAGCACGAGGTTGATCATCACAAGACTTGAAAATCGAGTTATCAAAGCCAAGGTTTTATCGGGTAATATGGCTGGACAAAAAGTGTTTATCCCGAGAATGACGTTGACGCCATCAGATGCAAGAATGCCTTTTAAGTTCCAGCGAAGACAATTTCCAATTATTGTATCTTTTGCCATGACAATTAATAAAAGTCAAGGCCAGTCATTGTCTCATGTGGGATTATTTTTGAAGAAGCCAGTATTTACTCATGGACAACTGTATGTTGCTCTTTCATGCGTGAGGAGTAGAAAAGGGTTGAAGATTTTAGTTTATGATGATGATGGACAAATAACGAATGAAGCTAGAAATGTGGTGTATAAAGAAGTTTTCCGTAATTTGGTTTGAGATGAATCTAGACATGATGGAATTATCAGGTATTTACAAGAGATCAAGCAGTTGAAAAAAAGGTACAACTTTTGACTTATAGGTGTCATGGTACCAATTAGAGCTATATGGACAGACTATTAGATAAGAACATATTAGATATACTTCCTAATACAGTTATCAATAGATTATTTAACAATCCCTGCAGTAGGAATTGCCTAAGATTTCGTCTTTTGGTGATAATCCTGATATGTTGAGCATGCAGTGTCATACACTAATAATTCACCCCGCTTCTGTAAAATTCAAAAGATATCATATCAACTCGCACATCTCACCTTCTCCATGCTTGAAATAGAGAAATCACAACTTATTCTATCCAAATAAGCAATAGGGGGTCCCAAAACTAATAGAGGCTTACGAGTGAGAAATTGCTTACAGTTCGGATCAAAAGCAGATAATGAAGAGACCTTTAGGACAATACCTGCTCCTCTTCTTTCAGCATGTGCTGAGAAATTATTGTATTAATGGTACCTATGCTACATGTAAGTTCATTAAATTGCATAGAAACCTCCTCTTTCTCCTTTTGTAAGCGATCCAAGCAATCGAAGATGGAACTTAACAGATCATCTATACTATTGTGCTCAAGTGAATATGTGAAAACCACATTCTTCACTTGTGCATCCAGTTCTTGAAAAAGGACCTGCCAATGTTAATAATCAAAATTTGGAAAAGTAGATGAAACTTGAAGGAGGAAATTGAAGTAGTAAGTAGATGAAAAACAGAAAAAGACAGTGATATTGGTGATCAACAAAAATGAATACATCTCTTTTTTGTTCAACTGTGCTTAAGTTCTACCATTTCATTCCTATTCACTCGTGGCTTCTCTTTGAATCTCCTTTTGAATTTTAAGCATCAGCAGTAGGTAATATCTTAACAAATGCCAGTGCTTTTATCAACATATTAGATATGCATAAGCATCAGCAGTAGGTCATGGCACCAATTACAGCTATATGGACAGACTTTGTGTGATTGAGCACAAATAGTACTGTTATGCACTCCCTTCCTCTTTTCTTTGTCCTTGGTTTGCTCTTACACATTTAGAACAAAACTTGTCTTCAGGCTGTTGTCAGCAGTTTGGGAGTGACTTATCCCTGATACAACAACTTGGTGCTGGCTGGACACGTAGTACAGTACAAGCTAAAATACAAGAAAGAAGAGCAGCAACATCCATTTAGGCTTCATGATGCTCTAACCAATCGTTCCAAAGGTAAATTTTCTCAACTCTCTCTACTGCACTTACATTTATTTATTTTTCCAAGACTCATTTATCATTTGATAGCATTTCATTTAAATGGGCATAAAATACAATTTGAAGATACATTGGGCAAATGAATATCATGTTTTCAGAGAAACCTTCCATTAAGAGTAAAGTTTCATCAGCATGGAAAATATGACTTGGGCGTGGCTGAAAGTATACATGCATAGTCTGTTGTTATGGCTGATCCAAAGTCCAGAAATGAATTGGAGCCTGACTTATCAAAAAAAAAAGGAAAAGAAAAAGGAATTGCAGCCTGGATTCATATTCCATAATTCTTTTCTTTTTTCCTCTTTTCATGTTTTTGTCTTGTGATCCTCTGATGCATCTGTATGTCTTGGGTGATATAAAATATTACCATTTCAGGAGAACTAGCTTTGGATATCTCTGTTATTCTTTCTTATACTGAAAATTACAGAAAAAAAGACGTTCTTTCGGTCTAAGTGATGGATTTTGTGGAAATAAATAAAAATTAGGGGATATTTTAGGATTTTTGATTCTTAACTTCATCTTGGTTACCCACATAAGTGATGTTGATTGCAAGACTGTATTTTTTCTCCTTTCTCCTGCGAATTTACTGTTTCAATTTGTTGTAAAACTTTATCTTTCTGCTTATGAGTTGCAATTTCAGTTTTCTGCAGGTAATGAGGTGGACTTGATGTTTAGGAAATAATAGAGAATTTTTTTGTATATTTCTTTAGGAAGAAGTTGCTCTGAAGGCCCAATCTTTAGGCAATTGATAGGTTCAATACTCTCAAATTGGACATTCAACCTTTTTGTGGTTTCTTTTAGTTTGGTAGAACTGTGGTTCATAAGACATAAGCCTCCCCATATTTTCTTTGCCGATTTTGTAGAAGTTGCTACACAATTGAGAAGTTTTCTTCTTTTTCATCTAAAGATGGTAATGAATGGTTCAAGAAGAATAACTTATAATTGGATATGTATAAATTTAATTTTTTGGCCCTATGCTTTAGAACAGGTTATGTTGATCTACCCGTTGATTAAAATAACCTCGATTTTATTTGTTCATTAGACCGAGAAAGATGAAGATGAATCATAAAGTCTTGATGATAGCCTATGCACCTACAATTGATGGCTATGCTGGGAATGCTCTAGCAGTTAAGCCCTTAAAGCTATTTTTGGAGATGAGTTGAAGAAGTAGAAGCACATGAGGTAGGACAATTATTCATAAAATATCTCTTATTTTTAATGCCAACAGTATTTGATTTCCTATGTATAAGGTTCTAGAACTGATTCATAATTGTGTTATCTGTTCTGATTTGGTGCTGCTTTTCTTTCATTGAAATGATCTACCGATTGCAGATTATTGATGGAAGACTGATTTTTGTGAAAGTTGCTGAGAATACACAAGCTAACAGAAAACAAAACATTCGGTGAATAACTTTCTTATAATTCAACATTTACTTCATGGGAGGTTTTTGGCTATTGCTCAATCCACCAGGGAAATGGTGATGTTTCATTATGTATATCTTGGTGTGGTGAAATATTTATTTAATTTGTTTAGCCTGCCCAAGATATTGAAGCTTCTAAGTTGAGGACAAAATACAAGCAAATTTATAAAAAACTACTCCATGAAATAACAAGCAGAGCAAAGGACACATCGATGAGTCCACTTATTAAGTATTCCTTTTGTTTATATAATTCAAATGAGCAAATAATTAAGAGAAATATTATCATGCTAATATTTTTTTTTATAACCCGCGCATCGCGCGGGTACGTATACTAGTATTCTAATACACGAGGGAGAAAAATAAATACAGGCGTATTTTATGGCTTAAGAGTAGGAAATGACCATAAATAGATATTTGGCTATAAAAATCAAAAGGTAGCTATGGAATATAATTTTTTAAAAGGGTATTTATTTAAAATAAATAAGGTATCAACCTTTGCTATAGGAGGTAAAAATTCCTAAAAAGATACTCACTCGTGTAAGTGTGTTTAATAAATAGTACCTATTTTTCCTTTTAAATGCATCTTCCAACTTATTTGAATAATTCTCATTATCGAAGTGCTAAAAGTTCCTTTTGTATGTGCTTAGATCTTAACTAATGCAGGAAGGCATTTTTCAATGGAATAGGAATGCTAAGACAGGAGCTACAAATCGAGTATAGTAGCTTATCACGCACATATCAAAAAAGCACACAATGGATGAGCAAATCTCATGGCTAAAGTTTTCCCCTACTAAAAGTAAGCAAGAGGCATACACTGTGCAAATAAAATCAGGGAGGGGAAAGAACAGAAAGAAATCTGTACTCATCCTGGAATAGTATGAACTTTCTAACATCATTCAAAACACATAGACATCCTATTGCCTACTTCTCAGGCCTTCATCTTAAGAGACTTGTTGCCTATTGCCTACTTCTCATGGCCTTCATCTTCAGAGGACTCCACACGATTTGCTTCTTTATAGCAAGAACTGTTGGATGCTTGGGCCTCCATGAACCTGCTTGTGAAGGAGGACTTCTCATGAATTTACTGCTTTGTTTTGAACCAGGGGTTGCCTCTCTGGGTGTGGCGAATGAGGTTTCCTTTTCTTGAGCAATTGGAGAAAGCACTCTTGAAGTCTGCCACATTCTTTGTGTATCCCAGACAAATGATTTCCGACCGAGACGCTTATTCCTTGGTCGAGCAGCAGAGCCATTGAAAGTTGATATGTTAGACTCGGGGCGAAGGGTTGCAATAGAAGCCCGCCTTTTGGGCTGCAAAACCTGCTTTGTTCCTTGAGGTGAT
This sequence comes from Nicotiana attenuata, assembly GCF_001879085.1. Taxonomy (NCBI): domain Eukaryota; kingdom Viridiplantae; phylum Streptophyta; class Magnoliopsida; order Solanales; family Solanaceae; genus Nicotiana; species Nicotiana attenuata. Next base: position 49,079 of record NW_017671156.1, on the reverse strand, counting down.
GGTCTAACTACAGCAATAGATCCTCGCCTTGGTTTCAGAATTGCAGTTGTCGTTGATGTGCTTGCCAAATTTTCCTTGCCACGTGATGGCACAAATGACTTCCTAGCTTTTGCTGGACGAGGAAGAGGGGATGGCGGGGGCAAAAAATTGCTAGTTCGTAGTGGCAATCTCAGTGCTTTTGAAGGAGCCAGTGGTGGTTTCTTCTCTGTTATGATCTTCGGTGATTGGCTTAAAGCTGATATGGTAGCGAACTCTCTAGAAACTCCAGGGAAAGCGTTGCTTTCTTGTTTTAGACGTGTTCTCCTCTCGTCTGCCAATTGGTTTTCAAGATCACGAACCTGTTGGGAAATTGAAAAGCTCAGCTCTTTTAGAGTTTTTCCGGAAAAGATTAGACATTTACACTGTAAATGTGACACTACCAGATAGTTTTAAGAAACTCCATTGGAAGAAAGAAGCTAATATCTTTCCTACCTTGTCCTGAAGATTTCTACATGTCTGTTCTCTGTTAGCAAGTTTCAGCTGCAGAAACTGCAAATTGTCCTGCAATTTTTTGGTTTCCTTTTCATCTTGCTTGGCTTTTTCTGCCTGTTGATGAGCATCACAGTATTAGCTGAACAGCATTTTAGCGGAAACGTATGTTCATTGAAAGAGGTGTTTGTTTATAACTACCAGTAGTTTATGCTTCATGAGCTCTACAAGGTCTGTCTGTTTGCGAGCAGGGCCATGTTCAACTCCTCGGACTCGACTTGCAAAATTCAAAGAGCATAGAGTTTCTCCCAAATCTGTTGTACTAGGGCTGATTTGGACAAACATGACCGCCTTGCAATCTCCTCCTGCATTAGAGGATTAATTTGCAGTTTCATCAGGTTAATTTGGAATTTAAACTGATGGCTTAATATTTTTAAGGTTCACAAAATTCAGAATTATCTAATAAGTGATGATACAGATGCTTTAAAGAGTCTTACCCAGAGAACTCTGCAGCATATGAGTGAGCTTTGAATTCCTGTTGTGCAGAGGGGACCAATGTTATCTAAAGGAAAAATAGTAGTAAGTGGTTATCACATGCACAAATGAAAGGAGAAATACCTGTATGGAACGTGAGCTGTCTTAGAGGCTAGTGCAGAAATGACATCCCCAAGTGCAGACAATGACTTGTTTATGAACTGTGACTCCTTCAACCTCTCACCTTCAACTGCTATCCGTCCCACGCGCTCACTGCCAGCGAGGTCAACAAGCCAAAGGTGGCTCCTAGTCCTCTGGCCGTTAATCAAGTTGTCCCCCACAACAGTCACCCGCAGTAAGCTAAGGTAAAAGTGACAAAGAAAGTGTGATTCTTCATTGGTGAAACCAAATAGTGGATAGTAAAACTAAATTCTTTGAAATTTGCCTAAACTAAGGCATCGGAAGGAGAAATGTAAAGGAAGAGAGGAAAGAAGAATGTGAATCCAGAGTAAAAGCTGTTAATCATACCAGTGAGAACGGCTGCTAAGCTCGTTAGCACTAGTTGATCCAACAGATCCTAGCCCGGCTTCCCGGACTTTGACAAGTTTCCCATACTTCATCTGTACCATATACACGAGCTTCCACAAGTCCTGGAACTTCCTGAGTTCCCTCTGCCGATTGTTTAATCTCCAACCTGTTTAATGTTTAAATATAGTCATTTCTTCAAAATACATACACAGAGACACACGTAGATATTCTCTTTCTCTAATCGATTCTGGCTCACTAAACTTTAATCGCTGGTACTGCGAGCCAATTTACTAGTATTTTCTCCGAGCTGAGCCCTTATGATCATTTATCCAAAGCACTGTTTCCTAATTCCATCTTGCAGAGTAACTTTATTATGAAGACTGTTCTTGATTATATAAAAATGAAGCACTATTCCTAATTCCATCTTACAGAGTAACTTTAATGAATTATGAAGACTGTTTTTGATTATATAAAAATGCATAAAACATAACTAACCGAGTCGATATCGTGTTTTTGGGAGAAAGGCTTTTCTTTAAAAGATACTACTCGCCTGACTTTAGCTACTGTGAAAAAATATATACTAATGAGATCAATTATTGAAGTACTTATATTAATGAAACTTGTTACTATTAGTCAATTATTTTTAACACTTTCCAGAAACAGTTTTTACAGTTCAAAATATGCCCATTGAGATTTCCAAATCTAGCTGATACATTTACTTTGGTATCTTTTTACGCTGTGGTGAGAGAATATATGCCAACCCAGATGATGTTCTTATCTAGCCATAACCAAGCATTATGGTCTTAACTGTCAAAGCTTGAAAGCACAACCAAGCCAGTAAAATAAAGAGCTTAAGAACTTACTTCTTAGCTGGTTGGTTTGAGTTCTCTACCAGGAGGTCTCTTATCTTCTCATTATAAACCTCTAACATGCTGACGGACAACTCATATTTCATGATACTGCTTCTCTCACTAGATATGCTAAATAGCTTCTCTAAAGTCCGGTAGTTGACTCCTCTATTTTCTGGTGTCCCCTCCATGGTGAACGTCTTCCCCGTCCCAGTTTGTCCATAGGCAAATATGCAGACATTATATCCATCCAAAACAGAGGTCACAATGGGCATAGTTTGAGCAAAGACGGCATCTGCATTAGAAAATTACAGAGTTTAGAAGTCAAATTGCAACAAGCTATAGAAAAATTCTTTACAAAAGAATCTTGGATATGCACATCAAATAACAGATACCGACTTACCTTGGTTGTCCTCAGGTTTGAACACATAATCAAACTTAAACTGCTTTTTAGAGGAACCTGCACAGATCTGCAGTTCATTTTCATGAGATGGATCAAATTCGACCACAGATGTTGATCCATTTGCAATTTCATCTGAATTTAAAGGTCTACATCTACAGAAGACCCTGATATTTCCTTTGAGCTCGATCACTTCATTGTATAGACGTTTTCTTTCAGTACACTCCTCCAGATACTTCTTCTTCAGTAGTTCACACTCTTCATCATACTTCTTTTTTAGAAGTTCATGTTGGACACCTGATATTGCCAAAGAGACCACAAATAGATCAGAATTGATAGAGCACAACTGCATAAAAGACCAGTTATGAGATGTTCTTCATACTCATGTGCTGAAGAGTGTTAGAGGCTTCAGAACCAGGAAAAGAGTCCACACTCATGCTCTTGACTTCATTACGTAATGCTGCCTGTTCTTTCCTCAAGTCCTAAAAACAAGTAATAGATATGAATAATATTAATAATCACTATATATCCATTAAAACGTACATTTTAGAAGGAGATAGTTAACATCTTACGAGCACTTTGTTTCTAAGATCTTCAATCTTTGTAAGAATTGGAAGAGTATGCTCTTGAGATGAACATACTTCTGCAGTAGAATGTGAACCATTACTCTCATCCGCTGACTCAGAAATTCTGTCGACTTTAACTGAACCAATTCAAGAGACAAAAATTCAACAAATGTAAGAGGCAAAGCCTATCAATTGAGAATGTCTACACTACAGACCAGCAGCTCACTTTATAGCTTTAGGTGGAATCAGGGACTCATCTCTTGAAATCGTCATTGTGAAAGATAGTTAAATTCAGAAGCAAAGTCTACTACATTTGCAACTCACAATCCAGGACGGTAAATCAGGCATGACAAAATTCTGCCTGAATTCAGCCATCCTAACTTTTTCCACATTCATTAAATAACAAGGAGGCAACTAATTAGCTATTTCTTCACAGTTCCTAACTGTTTCTTGAGTAGCAAAAACAAAGAACAATGCTGCAGACTCTACACAACAGCTATTTTTTATTTTTATTTTTTGTTATTCCCATCACACATAAAAAAGTAAAGAATCAAACTATTGACATAGTCATGTATAAAACAGTTACAGAACATGGACATAAATCTGAAGCTACATTTTTAAAAAATACAAGTTTAGCAAATTCATAAAAATAGGTTTAAACATAATACACAAAGCATTCCATTCTTGAATAAAATTCACAAGAGAAATTATTACATAAAAAATAAATTAGAAAAAATCCACAAAAGAATCAAAAGGAGGTAAAAAGAGAAAACGAACCCCCATTTGGAATGGGTGAATCCTTCAAATTGTCCCCAGAAATGGTGACTGCTTGATCAAAATTGTCGCATAGCTTTTCTAGGGTTCGAACTGGAAAAAAAAACACAGAATTTTGAAATTTTATAAACATATAGATCTCACTAAGGAATTTGTACAAGAGAGAGAGAGAGAGAGAGAGAGAGAGAGAGAGAGAGAGAGAGAGAGAGAGAGAGAGAGAGAGAGAAAGTACCGTCCATTGTGAGTATATCAGCAACTGTGAAATCTGTGAAGATGAAGAAGTAGTATGAGGAGAAGAAGATTTGCAGAAATGGAGTGATGAATTCGGGAGAGAGAAATGGGAGAATGTGGTGAGAGAGATTTGGGATTTTGATTCTTCAACGGTCTGAAATAGGGTTTGAATTTTTTATGGTAGGATTCTCAAGTTTTTTGAATTATTGGTTCAATCTGGGGCGTCTGATTTTTGGGGAGCTTCCTTTAATGGCTTCAACCCCTCAGAGAGCGTCCGGATGACGGGTCAAACCGGACTCAATCCGGATCTATCCGTTATTTCGAATTTACTCCTCTAAAATTACTTTTTTGATAATAAAAGGGATATATATATTATATTAATTAGAAGTCATTTAGTTTGTTACAAGTAGGTGAAAATTTTCCACTCATCACTAGCAATATTCTGATTACCTAATGTCCTTAGAATATTACAAGCCGAAATAGATAAAGTTTTTTTCAAAAAGACATTCTCCGTCTTGCTCCTTAGCCATCTGTTGGTTCACAAAAAGTGGTGGAGTTGCATGGAGTTTTGGCATGTCCGGACTGAGTTGCGTAAAACTTTTACTGGTGTCGTCCTTAGCAAGTAGATGCGCCACTTGGTTGCCTTGACGGAAATTATATCGAAGCAGGGGGTCCTTCAGCTGGGCATTAATGATCTGCATGCATAAATAATGTTAGAAAGACTATGTGACCATAATATTGCATTGATGGCCTCTGTTGAATCAATTTCAAGCTCAAGGGGCATAAGGTTTAATTTTACAGCAACTTGAAGCCCCTCATATAGCCTGCAATTTAGCGAAAGAGAGAGATCGAAACAGTTTATTTTTGAAAACCCACGATCCAGCTCCCGGTGTGATCTCTGACCACTCCTCCTGTTCCAGCTTTTTTGTTATCTTGTAAGCTCCATTAGTTTATAGCTTATACCAGTTTTGGTGTGGAGCATGACATTTTATGTTGATAGAAATGTTGTGATAGATTGATGTATTAGGGGAGTTTAGGAGAAAGAATTCTTGTGCTTGTCTCCTTATGTTATTTAGTAAGGGTGGTAGATTTGTATTATTAAAGTTGTTTCTGTTTCTTGTAATCCATATGCCCCATAAAATGATTACCCAATGATTAGAGCCAGTAATTTTGTTGGTGTAGATGTTGAGAGGGTTCCAAATACCTCTAACATTAGGGCAGTGTAAGAAAATGTGGGTAATGCTTTCCACATCCTTACGGCAAATAATGCATAGGGGGTCAATATTTAGACCTTTGTGGTAGAGCTATTGGCGACAAGGGATTTTATTGTAGAGATATTGCCACAGAAAGAATTTAATTTTGTTGGAGCAATGCAACTTCCAAATCCTGCTGAAGTCAAGTTGGACCGGAGGGTAGTTATTAATCAGTTGGTAGCAACTTTTGATGGTGAAATCCTAATTGTTGTTTAAGCTCCAAATAGGGTTGTCGTTATTACCTTGTTTAAGGGGTTTTGGGATGGAGTTTATATTATTAATAATGGAGGTGGGTATTCAAAAGAAATTTAAGTTCCAATTACCTTTGTGATGGATATCCTTGATCTTAATATTGAATTCTTCATATTGAAGGGGGCCTTCAATAATATTTCTCAATTTGGGAGAGTTGGGGATCCAGTTGGTATCCCATATGTTGATGTTTGAGTTCTTGCTAGGGAGCCAGAGAATCCCTTTAGAGCATGTGTCCCTCCTTTAAGGATACTTTTCCAAATAAAAGATGGGTTTTTGATAATATTTTTTTTATAAGAATATTAGCCCATGGGGCCATAGGGTTGGTTAGGATCCGCCAAGTTAGTCCACTTAGAAGAGCCAGGTTCTTAGAACTAGCTTTATTAATGCCAAGCCCTCCTAATTGTTTAGGCTTTGTAATGGTATCCCAATTAATGAGATGCAATTTTTTCGTAGTAGTTCCCTAGATGAAATTCCTCTGGATTTGATCTATTTGTTTTTGGATTTTGGTTTGGAGGATTGTGTATTGCATTGCATGATTGGGGATTGAGTTTAGTGTGACTGTGGCTAGTGTGGCTCTAACGGCTATATTTAAGAACTTTGTTTTCCAAGTTGACAACCTATCACGCATTTTATCAATGATGAATTGGTAGTCAGAGGCTTTTGGATTTCTATTAATAGGGAAACCTAGATATTTTTCAAAAGAGTGGTTAATCTTGATGTTGAAGCCATTAGCAATGTAGCTGGTTGTTTCAAGGGTGCAATTTTGGGAGAATATGATTTTTGACTTTTGAAGATTGATGGCTTGACCTGATAGATTACAAAACAGTTTTAGACATTTGTCAATTGTTTTGTAATTTTTTAAATTTGCCCTTGCCATCAGGGTTAGATCATCAACAAAGAATAAATGGGATATGCCTAAGTCTTTGTTGCTCAGATGTATGGGATCCCATAAACAGGTACTCCACTTGATGGAGAATGAGTCGTAATAGCATTTCCATGCAGAGGATGAATATATAAGGTGAGAGGGGGCATCCTTGCCTAATACCTCTACTTGGAGTGAAGAATTTTGTTGTTGCTCCGTTAACTAGGATAGCAATTTGGCTAGTGCATATGCAGCTCATAATTAATCGAGTTTTTTCTAAGGAAATTTAAATAATTGAAGGGTACGGTTGATAAACGACCATTCGAGCCTATCAAAAGCTTTTTCAAGGTCCAATTTGAGGATCATATTTGCTTTGTTGCCTTTCATTTTTTTGAATTGGTTGCAAATTTCCTAAATAATCATAGCATTATCACAAGCTCTTCTTCCTTTAATAAAGCTAGCTTGAAAGGGGCTAATGATTTTGTCAATGAAAGGTTGTATCCTATTTGCTATGGATTTGGTAATAATCTTGTAAATAGTGTTACAAAGGCTAATTGGCCGAAAGTTTTTTAAATTGTTGGCATTAGAAATTTTTGGGATTAGGCATATGTAAGTGTTGTTAATTTCTGCGGGAATTATTTGGTTATGAAACACTTTTAAGCAAAGATTAATTACTGAATGCCCTACTATATCCCAATATTTCTGATAGAAAAACGGGTGTATGCCATCGGGCCCTGGAGCTTTAAAAGGTTTGAAAGAGAAGATGGCATTGACTACCTCTGATGGTAGTAAGTTTTTGTCTAGAGTTGCAAGGTCTATATTATTGAAAATTTTAGGATCATTTTTAATGCTAGACCAATTTGTTTCAGTATGGTTAGTATTGAACATATTTTGGAAGTATTGCAAAGTATGTCGAAGGATTGCCATTGGATCATCTATCCAATTACCTCTGTCATCTTTGAAGTAAGTAATTTTTTTTTCTACGATTTTTGTTAGACGCCATAATGTGATTTTTTTTTTTGTATTGGCATCTCCCTCCTGAATCCAAGAAATCCTTGCCCTAAGTTTTCAATAGTCATCCTCTATTCTTAGGATATTGTTATAATCCTGTTGGACACTATGTTCTAGTTCTTGGAGAAAAAGACTAGTGGAGTATTTTTTTTGAATTTTGGATCCCATAAAGTCTTGCTAGAATTTTCTTTTTCTTTCTAAAAATTTCGCCAAACGGCCTATCTTTCCATTCTTTAACATTATTAATGAAATTTCTGGAACCTTGTGAGTAGTTAGAATTCTTCCAACTATTTTTGACGAGATTTATGAAATCGAGATGCCTACACCAGAAAGTTTCTAGCCTGGCTTTGGTAAAACACAATTTTTTTGGGAATAATTTCTATTAGAAGAGCATTATGACCTGAATCTGTTTTGGGAAGGTGAGTGACACTAGCCTTAGGAAAAAGAGAGATCCATTCCTCATTTGCAAAACTTTATCAAGCCTTTCCATGATAAGTCCCTTATTTTTTTTCCTATGGTTTGACCATGTATATTTGCTTCCCTTGAACCCTAAGTTTATAAGGTTGCAAGTATTAACATAGTCACCGATAATTTTTGACCGTTTATTATTGATATTATTACCACCTAATTTTTCATCCGCACTAAGAACATTATTAAAATCACCCCCCACAAGCCAAGGCCTTTTGAAAGAATTATGCAAGTCTATAAGGTTATTCCACATGTTATTTCTCAAATATTTATTAGTACTAGCATATATAGAACTAAATTACCAAGATTTGTGAGTTGAAATTACCTCAATCGTAGCATTAATTTCCTGATTCCTACGCACGAAGCTGTGGACGTTAACAACAGTGTGATCCCACAGAATGACCATCCCTCCCGATTGACCTTGGGCTGGGATTTCTATCATAACGGAGAAACCAAAAGGATTGAGAAGAGGGAGGTGGCTGTCTATTTTGGTTTCCAGAAGGGTTACCATACTAGGGTGGTGTGTATCAACCATCTCTCTGAAATTTAGCCTAAAATCATCATTTTGCCTCCACGGATGTTCCACATAATGAAAGTGGTAGCTCTATCCATGTTGTAAGTTTGGTTGTGGATGTCCCCATTCTGCATCACCCTTGGTACAATCATCGGATTCCTTACTTCATGGACCCGGTTATCCATCCATATGACTTTATCGCATCTAGGTAGGTCATACTATAATTACCGAGGCCTTCCACCAAACCCCAGGTTATTCTCGTTGCTTATCCTATATGCATAATATCTAAGTCCTTTAATGCTTCCTCATTACTGTTCATTTTAAGAACGATGGCCTAATCTCATCTTATACTTTGTGACCTTTGTCCATTCATTATTGATTCACCTCAATATTGATCTACAATTTACCACAGATAACTTGAAACTTCTTACTTAATCACTATGGCCCATGTTGCATCGAGGAACATCTGGAGTAATTTCCATAACCGTCTTTCATAGCATCCCAATGTAATTCACCTTACGTGGGTGTGTCAATCCTGTACAATTCATGAAATCTCCCTTTTTTCCAAATAATTACTCAATCAAAGTCCCAAACGTCATCCCTTATTTATCACAACTACATCCTCATTCTATTACCAGGGCATCATTCCATCTCTTCTAAATGCTACTAGTCTTAGACTCCTTTGAGTTCTTTCAGGCTATACTGAGCTTTCTATAACTTACAGAAACCATCAGCTCTTTTGTTTTCCTGGGCTTAATTTCGAGGACTTATCCATTTCTCCTCGCCTTCTTACTCGCCCTTTCTTGTCCTTACTCATGTCTTCCTAAAACCTGTCGCTTCACCATACCTTAGCTTGTAACCTATACATGTCTATTTATACTACTCGCAACCTTTCTTCAACTTCTTGCACCATATATTTCCTTGTGTTATTCTGGATAATTGTTCGAATAATTCCTTTCGTTTCTCCTCAGCTTTCTTCAAACATAGGCTATTACATTTCCTAGTCTTTTTGCCCCCTTGTAGCGTGCATACTTAGCTTTTCTTAGTTCCCACGCATGACGGAATTTCCATGCAACTCACATGATCTCGAATCCTACTTTCTTATAGAGTGCATACAATGTTGTAGTGAGACTGTTGTTACAAGACCATTTCCTCTTTAGGTCACTATGCTTAGGTTGAAGCCTTCTTCCTTATTTCCTTAGCTAGTCTTTTATTGTAGTACTTAGTGAGGACCCTCTGATTCTTGCAAGGCTGCGAGCTTATTACATCATTTACCCGGTGGAATTTTTGATGTTCTATCTTAATGACTGTCATTATCCTTACTTACTTACCTTCATGCCCTTTTGCTCGTAGGGTAGCTTCTAAGATGATATTTGATTGTCTTCCTAGTGGCACTCTCTTTTATCTCCATAACACTTATACGATACCTTTAACTACCCCAACTCCTATCTTAATATTTCTCAAGGTTACGATGTCATATCGGCGAGACTGAATTCCCCATGTTGAGATTTGCTATGTTTATCTTGCACGACCGATTGATTTGTCTGTATCCCCTTGTTTAGCCATAACTAGGCTCTTCCTGAATCAATTGCTAACTACTCGTTGGTCCATTCTCATATCAATATTCTGCGTAATCTTTCTTGGGTTATTTCCTTTATCTTAACTTATCTCTCGCGCTGGCCCCTTATTTATCAATGACATCCCGGGCAGGAACCCTTACTTCCTCTCCTTGACGTCGCGTTTGCATAATGTTCTGGAATCGTAGCATATCAGTAGGATTTGGATAAGTGCAATCTCGTTCCTTTGCTCATTTTTTTTATCGCATTCTTCCTTCACCATTCCAAAATTACTAAAACCACTTAGTTCTGACTTAATGCCATGCCATTCAATATTCCCCCCTTTAGGGGAGTACTAAGATTTAGCGCTACGACAATCAACCTATAGATGTTTTACCTCTTCATCTTTGGGTCTTCTCACATCATCGATGACCCTTCAAGGCTTCCAGTGCCTATCTTTGTAGTACTCATATCTAGCTGTACTATTCTAGAGTGTACCATCTGGGTGTCTCACAAGGAGATCTATTAGCACATTTGCAATATCCTTTGGAAATGTCAACCAATGCAAACAATCCATCCATCGTTTTGGGTTACTCTAACCCCAGCCGGGTCCTGATACCCGGTCCTTCTCTTAAACCATATATGTTAGATCCCATAGGGCATAACTAAGATCAATGTGGCCAACTGTACATACCTCTGTTACTGTTGAAGGTAACTAAAAATGCTTATATCTCTCTTCCTGAATTGTAGATAATGTTCATCTTTACTAACTAGGTACCTTGTACCCTTCTTCACCTTGCTTCTTTTACTTGTTGAAACTTGTACCTTCTGATTCTCTTGTTGCTTTTCACCATATGGGTGGATAAATATTCATGCCTTAGGGCTCCTCAATAAGAAGCTTACATGTCTTAGTACACACATGATCTGCTGAAGACCTTACATTTACTCATTATAAGCATCATGCATAATCAAGTTCCTCTAACTCAACTCTTCCATAACTACGTGCAATTCCTTACCAACCGTCTTTCTAAATGTAGGCATCGTTGTATTATGAATAAGATAGGGTTTAGGAAATTGAGTTCTGACAACTAAGCTCTACCACACGATCTAGAGTAAGAAGAAAGAGTGACAGTCCTAAATGCTCTGTAGCGTCCTGCTTATAAGTGTGGTGCACAACACACCCATAAACAAGACTCTACTAGACACGACTTGTAGACTCTCTAGGACAGAACTGCTCTGATACCACTTTTGTCACGACCCAAACCGATGGGCCACGAGGGGCACCCGGTACCTTACTCAACCGAGTACCAACATAACGTATCTTTCATATCATTCTATCATAGGTAAATGAACCGGAGTAAAGCATGAGGGAATACAAACTTATACATATGAAGTACGGGCCTATAAGGCCGGCATGATTCTTTATATACTCGAAACATAGGCGACAAGGCCATATAAGTATCCGTATACATGACATCTATCTACAAGCCTCTAAGAGTACATACTTATCATAAAGGTCGGGACAGGGCCCCGCCATACCAAACAATACGCGTCTAAATCATACTGACCAAACAAGCAACTCCGGAGAAAATGGAGCACACCAACATCTTCCGCTGAGCTAATAGCCTACTTGGAGGACTCTCGACCTGTCTATCAGGACCTGCGGGCATGAAACGCAGCGTCCCCAGGCAAAAGGGACGTCAGTACGAATAATGTACTGAGTATGTAAGGAACATAAATAAGTACATAAAAAACATGGATGAAATATAGAGTAAGTGACTCAACCTGTAAGTCTGGATAACTCTGTAAATCATGAAATACTTATAATGTCATGCATATGCGTATGAATGTCATGTCGTGCATAGGTACATGTGTTTATAACATCATCAAGTCTCTGAGGGTATCCCATCATATCATCTCGACAACTGTGGGCAAAATCACCAACGTATACCAGCTGATCAGGTGGTGGTGCGTATATAACGCCATAACCTTTTCCCATATCCCATATACATATAATTTACATATATACGCGTATATAATGCCATCTGGTCACGGGTCAATGTACATGTATAAATGAATGTAATGTATGAGAAGTACATAAATAAAATCTTTCGGAGTGTCATAACACCATTATGCCTCTGATTAATATCATGAAATAACTTTTATCAACTTACGTATTTTCTGAGACCCATGAACAGATGATAGAATAATATGACACATGGGAAATCAAGAACATAAGCATCTCTAGTATTTCTATGAATAGAGTCATTTATGGAAGTTGTGCATTTGCTCATTTCATTTGTGTCATATGGATCATGCCAAAAAAGAAAGAAGGGATAGCCTTAACATACCTGTATGATCTCTTCCTTATTACTCAACCAAGCTCAACAAAACTTCTTGCATCTACAACAAGTGAAATGATATTGCCGTTAACATATAATATCGTACCATCGTATTTGGCTAGTCTCATGACTTAAGGAAAATCGGGCAGCAACTCCCCTATTTTTAATACATCCCAAAGACCACTAAAGGTCATCAACAACCCAACAATAACAACTATAACCAACACCAGCAACAACAACAATATAATCCAATATGAGTTTCTCCGATTATCTTAACAATCATATTGAGAGGCAAGCTCGTTTCTTTTACTCATAACAAGATTTAAATTGAATCCAACTCTTATTCCATAAATTAGTTTATGACCTTTAGAGCATCATACTTATATGTACCGTATTATTTCTAGTTTAAAACCTCCACAAAATACCTTCCAAAACAGCCTCATACGTCGAGCACCTTAATTTTATCGTCAATCACTTGTTTTTCATCTTTTCTTCTTCAATAAACTTAATTAATACCTAGGAAATCTTAACAACAACAACCATAACATTATCAAATTATTTCTTACAATTTTCAGCCACCACAAACCATATTTTTAACCACAAAATAGTCCAACCAAAACGACAATCGTATCCCATGTTCCTTCAAGTGCATCTTATGGTTTTTCACTCAAACAACACAACAAACACAAGATTAACCTTAGGCACAGTCAAGAATATGTTATACATACCTTGGACAGCAGCTACAACTCGAAACCCCATCCCGACTTAGCTCACAATAGCCCTCAATCACGCCATAACATCATAGAAGTATTCTCTTGTAGTCTTTAACACCTTTGATTAGGATTTGAGTTGATTTCTCTTGAGTTTAGTTCTTGGAACCTTGGACAAGTTCTTTGAGAGTTTGAGAGTTTTTTGCAGTAATTGATCTCTGGATATTGACGAAATATAAAGGATAAAAATAACTTATAAGCCTACCGCCTCAATTCTCCAAGCAGGTGGGTAAGCTGCCTGCTTGGTAGCTTGAGCAGTACCACTTCGGACACTTGTATCTCTCTACTTCGATATCGTATTTACAAACGGTTTGTAGCATTGGAAACTAGACACATAGAGATTTAATTCCATATAAAGATCTCCATGTAACTCTCAATATATTGGGAGAAAACTGCGTCGCAACTTGGCCTATAAACCTGCAGTTTCTCCGAATTGTGGCAACGTGATTTGGTGACCCTTACTTTTAAAATCCATATTACTCTACCCTAATGTCGTATGAATAATTGGTTTGGATCGTTGGAAACTAGGTTCCAAGACCTTCATTTTTCTATGATATATGTCCCAAAATGACATCATAAAGCTTACGAATTTAATTTCTCAAAACGGCTCGTTACAAGGCAAATCTTAACTCGATTTTTCCGTAAGTTAAATCCAATTTTTTTCAAACTTTATATTTTATGTCCAAACATCATATATAGTCATATTATTACTTTACGCTTATTCAATCATGATTAACAAGTGTCATATTCATTATACGTCACCTTAGAACGCACAGGGTGTAACACCAAACTTGTCGACTTTCGGCATAACTTATATTCTTCAATTCGTTTAGCTTCTAAGCCTTCCAACCATCTTGATACTTGTTATTCATGATCTTAAATATTATTAACTTCCATGGTAACATGATTAACTTACTTATAAATTTTTTCAAAGATAATTTCATTTCTGAGCTTACATCAATTGACTTACGACGTACTCTTAAGTACGAAAATATGGGGTGTAACAAAGAAATTGCAAGACTAACTCAAGGAACAACATCTGTGGCAACTTACTTTACAAAGTTGAAAAACTTTGGGTTGAATTAGAAGCACTAGTGCCACTACCAGGCTGCAAATGTGATAAATCAAAGGAGTTTGTAGCCTATCTTCGAAGACAAAAATTATATCAGTTTCCAATGGGTTGAATAATAACTATCCACAAGCTAGAAGTCAGTTACTTCTGATGATACCACTACCCTCAGTAAACCAAGCCTATGCTATGATAATTGGTAATGAGTCACAAAAGGTTATGGGAACAATCTCCAGCTCAGTTGGTCTATTGGGTATTATGCCTACTCTTGATCCCGTTGCTATGTACTCTAAGACAGGCTATCAAGGTCAGAAGTTCAGAAAAATAACAACTTGTATTGTGATCACTGTAAGATGAAAAATCACACAAGAGAAAATTGTTATAAACTGAAAGGATATCCTCAAGAATCCAAATTCAAAAGAAAGTGAGGACCGGGTGGTTCATCTACTGCTTACAATGTGTTCTCATAAGAATCCAGTAATCTTTTGACACAACTTGATAATCTAGGGAACAATAAAGCCAACATAGTACACTATACAGACACACCTGCACAAATGGATCCAATGAATCAGGACAGATAACTCAGAATGGAGCATGTGCTTTCACTCAGTGTCAATATGAACAAATTGTGCAACTACTTAATCAAAGTCAGCAACAAAGTGCAAATTCCCATACTGTTTCCTCATCCAATGTAGCAGGTATTAGCAGCAGTAAGGCAATGCTAGTGTCAAAAATCCTTAGAGACTGAATTATTGAAACTGGTGCCACAAACCATATGTAGTGAATTATTGAAACTGGTGCCACAAACCGTATGTAAACTGAATTAGAGGCTTTCAATAAAATATAGTAAATTTATCTTGTCATTTTTTTTATTTTATTTTAGTGGGAGTAGATTTTATTTTGTTGATATATTAACAAGAAAAGAAAATTAGCAAAAAAGAAGAATTAATCAAATTGTGCCATTTCATTTTTTGTCTTTTTGTTCTTTGATTTCATCTTATCTCATTTGCTAAAAAACCTTGAATGCCTTCAGATTTGGCACTATGCGTCGTTTTTACTCTCAATTTGGCACTCATAATATTCTCACATTTTGGCACCACTAAAGAACACACACAATACTTCTCGTCCTTATCCAGCTAGCTTACACCCCAAATTCATTTCTTGTTTCTCAAGCTCACACCCCCCACTCTTTCCAGGAAGTTTTCTCATACCTACCCTCTTTATAAATAACTACACACACTCACCTCAAAAAAGAAGAAGAAAAAACGGACGAAAAAAAAGGAGAGTGAAAACGAGAGCACAAAATATTGGAAAAATAAACCCTTAGAGCTTTGGAAAAAAAGTTGCGTATTAGCTAGAGAAAAAGGGAGTTGCTGCCTTCTCTTCTTCTTCATGGCTTATCACCTACAAATTTCATCTTCGTCACCTTAGTTTTAGCCTTTTAACATAGCCTTTCTCTATCATCCAAACACCTTTGTTTTCTTCCATTAAAATACACCAAATTTCTTCCATTAATACCAACTCAAATCACCTTCAAACACCCTTAAACACTCACCAAAACCAGCTGTAGCACCACCATAAAACACCAGCAAAATACCACCCAACCACCAGCAAAATGCCACCCAAAATGCACCAATTTTCAGCCTAAAACGCAGCCAAAACGTCACCCAAAACCACCATAAAAATAGCTTCTACTTGCATAATTCTTCATCAGTTTCTCACCAGAAAATTGAGATCAAAACACCTAAAAACAGCCACGCAACCAGCCTTTCCCCCCCAGTTAAACAGCCCCAAAATATAGCATGAAAACATCTCCAAAACACCTCTAGATCATCAAAAACGCAGCTAAAAAACCAATACAAACAGCCTTGAATAAGTTCCAGAAAACGCAGCAAAGTCCCGATTTGTTTTTCCTCATTTTATGTGAGGTTCGAGAGATCCTGTTCGAGATTTAAGTCGAGGTCGCCGGCGAGAGGTTCTGTCAGAGGTCCTGTTTGAATTTGAGGTTCCTTCTTAACTTCCATCTTACTATCGGTGTGGCCCTGTTAATGCCTATTTTGTATGTTAAATTTGTAACTCGCTAGTTTTCCTTCATTTTTGTTCTAGCTTTATGGTATTCTTACTATTTAAATGAGTTTTGAGGGAAGTTTGTTTGTCGATTCGTGAACTTTATTTCCAGATCTTACCTTATTTGTTCTTGAAGTAGAAAGCATGATAACTTTGATTTTTCTTTCATGACTATCGCTCCTTTTGATACAATTCTCTTTTCCATTATTTTTTCTCAGTTGTTTAGATCAAATTTAATTGTTGAAAGTGTGTGTGCTTTAGAGAAGTAGTTTGGGTTCGACAAAATAGCACGGTATAACCAGTTTTCGGACTGGTCATTCAAAAATAGCCAGCGTTTATCAAGTCAACGAAAAATAGCCACTATTTTGCTGCAACAGAGACCGGTCCAGCATAATATACTGGAGTTCGGTGCACATGTGTATGAACTCCAGCATATTATGCTGGACCAGTATACTTGCTGGAACTCTAGTATATTATGCTGGAGTTCTAGTGTACTTATGCTGGAACTCCATCATATTATGCTGGAGTTCCAGCATACTTATCCTGGAACTCCAGTATAATATGCTGGAGTTCAAGTATACTTATGCTGGAACTCCAGCATAATATACTGGCGTATTTTTCGGGTTTTGAACAATGTTTTCGCTCAGATTTATCTTTACATGAAAAGTGGCTAAATTTCGATTACTTTTGAAACTGTGCTATTTTTGAACGACCAGTTGTAAATCTGACTATTTTTAAATTTCTCCCTTTGGGTTCTTGGTACAAATGAGCTATCTGACACTAGAGGTATATGGGCCTTTACTAAGAATGAAATTCAACGGAGACTTGGGCATATAATGGAGGGATTTTTTCCTATCTATACCATATATGAAACTTTATTACCAAAAATGTGCATAATATGTAAATTACCCGCCCAGTCCACGTTTTACCTATGAATGGGTATACCTTCTATTTGGGCTTACTAGCACAAGAAATTAATTAGTGAACTAGGTAATTTGATTCTTTAAAGATAAATATGTTAGCCCACTTCTCACACAATTAAGAACTACCTATACACGCTCTCAAAAAATAAAAATATTGGTAAAATTAGCCTCCTCAAAAATACTTTATTCATCAAATAATTTCATATCCATAACTCTTAAACCTTCACATCTCATCCCAAACTTAGGGAGATAATAATTCTTTGAATATTCGTAGGATGCTTTAGGCGCGTTCTAATCTATTATCGTAATTTTGTACATGTACATGTTCACGTGACATAATTATGATTTTCAAAATAAATTAAAGTACGCATTCGCGCGACTTTGGCCAAACCATCTTAATAGTAATAAAGTGCATGTACGCGTGAAGTGATTTTGGGCACAATAAATAAAACGGATTTACGCACATGTGATCCGTTTCAAAGATAAATCTTAGTGCCATGATTAAAGAACTGTAAAAGGTAAAATACACATAGGTTCTAAAAAATACGTATTTAAACAATTAATTAAGCTAGGTATGATTAAAGCGACCATGCTAAAATCACGAAATCTGGGAATGCCTAATACCTTCTTCCGGATTAACAGAATTCCTTACTCGATCTTCTCTGTTCACGGACCATAAATAGAGTCAATTTTCTCGATTTGAGATTTTAAAATAAACCGGTGACTTGGGACACCATAATAAATATTTCAAGTGGCGACTCAAATTAAATGTACAATTCCATTTCGAATAATGTCACTTAAATTGGAAAAACTCTCTTATCTTCAAAAAAAGGAGGTGTGACAATTACCGTTAGTGAAGATGAAATAAAACATTGGCATATGAAATTTGGCCATGTATCTAGCACTACCTTAAATAAAATACTACCTGCTAATAATCAGGTAATAGCTAAAACTATTAAGAAGTGTAGTATATGTCTATGTGCTAAACAATATAGACTACCTTTCCCTACTAGCTCAAGTAAAAGTTCTGTTAAATTTGATCTTGTTCATATGGATGTATGGGGACCTTACAAAGTTTAAACCTTTGATGGAAACAAATATTTTCTAACCATAGTATATGATTTCACCAGAATGACATTTGTTATAACTAAAATCAGATGCCAGTACTGTTATTCCATTCTTCCTATAATATGTTCAAACTCATTTTATTGTCATGGTTAAAGTTGTTAGATCTGACAATGGTAATGAGTTCCTAAATGATGTATGTAATAATATATTCAAATCATTAGGTATAATACATCAAAGGTCCTGTACCTATACACCTCATGCAAAATGGCTTAGCAAAAAGAAAACATAGATACATTCTAGAAATAACAAGAGCAGTGAGGGTTCAAAAAAATATTCCTCTAAAATTTTGGGGTCATCGTGTTCAAACTGCTGTGTATTTGATTAATAGGCTGCCTTTTTCTGTGATTAAAGTATCTCCATATGAAAAGATGTATAACACGAAACCTTCACTCAATCACCTAAGAGTAATATGATGCTTATGATATGCCAAGAACCTTGTTGAAACTGATAAACTACAACCAAGGACAATGATTGTTGTACTGATGGGATACTCAGAGGTACAAAAAGGTTATACTTTATATGATCTCAATAACAAATATTTTTTTTTGTCAACAGGGATGTTAGTTTTGAGGGAAAATGATTTTCCATTAAATGGAGTACTACTGAGATTCCAATATTCACCAACACTATGACTGAGATGGCTTCAATAGATGAACACAACCTACCAAGTCTGGAACTACAGGAGTGTTATGATAGGAGGGTGAATGAAAACAATGAGATAACACAACATGAGATAGCACATTAACCATCAGCTATGAGTCCATCATTGCCTCCAGCTCAAACCAATCCAGAAACACAATCCATTGTGATACAACCCAATATAGCACCAACAACTCAACCATTGCTCACTCAGCCTATGTCAAGATTAAAATCAAGAGTTGAACCCACTAGGAAGTCAACAAGAACTTCAAAGCCACATATATGGAGGAAAGACTTCATATCTCTTAGTTACATAACAGTACCACTTATCCAATCTCAGACTTCATCTCTTATGACAAAATCTCACAAAAATACAGTACTTTTTTATCAGCCTTCTTATCTATTATAGAACCTCAGTCTTATGCTGAAGCAGCTCAAGATCCAAATTGGATTGAAGCAATACAGTCAGAGATCAATGCACTACAAGAGAATAACACAAGGGAGATTGTAAGCTTGCCAAAAGGGAAGAAATCGATTGGTTGGAAATGGATATACAAGATTAAGTATAAAGTAACAGGTGAAGTAGAAAGGCTTAAGGCAAAGCTTGTAGCAAAAGGCTACACTCAACAAGAAGGCATAGACTATCGGGAGATATTTTCTCCTGTAGTCAAGATGGCGATAGTGAGATCAATCCTATCTATAGCAGCTTTAAGAGGTTGGCATATACACTAAATGGATGTGTATAATGCCTTCTTACAGGAAGAATTTACTGATGAAATATACATGGAATTACCACAGGGATTTCAGAGTTAGGGGGAGACTAAAGTGTGTAGACTCATTGTAACGACCCGGCTGGTCGTTTCATGAGTTACAACCCCGTTTCCCCCATTTCTGCTCCCTTATGTGCTGTTCAGTTGTATTTATCATATCGTGTTGGTTGTATTGTGTTCGGAGCGGTCTTAGAGTGGAATGAGACACTTAGTCTCTTAAGTTGGCCATTTAGTGGGGAAGTCAACCGAAAGTTGACTTGTGGGTAAATGATCTCGGAATGGTATTTTTATTGTTTGGATAGCTTTGTTAGGTGATTTAGAACTTGGGAGCCTGCTCGGAATATAATTTGGAGGTCCGGTGTAGATTTAGGCTCGAATTGGCGAAAATGAAAATTTAGCGTTTTCCGGTCGGTAGTGGAAATTTTGATATCAGGGTCGGAATGGAATTCCGAAAATTCGAGTAGGTCCGTTGTGAATTTGTGACGTGTGTGCAAAATTTCTGGTCATTCGGATGAGGTTTGATAGGTTTTTACATCGTTTGCGGAATTCGGAAGTTTTTGAAATCCTAAGGCTTGAATCTGAGGGTGTTTTGATGTTGTTTTGAGTGTTCCGAAGGTTGGTATAAGTTTGAATGATAATATGTGACTTTTTGGTATTTTTTGTTGGGGCCCCAGGGGCCTCGGGATGAATTCGAAAGATTGTCGAAAAGATTGGACTTGAATTTTAGCAGCTGAAGCTGCTGGTTGTGTCATAACCGCACCTGCGGATAGGGAACCGCAGGTGCGAGGCCGCTGGTGCGTGAGCAAGGCCGCATATCCGGAGAATTGGGGAGCTGTGGAAAACTGCAGGTTTGCACAAGGACCGCACCTGCGTGGTCGCAGGAGTGAGAGGCTGATCGCAGAAGCGGGATTTCCAAGGTTAAGTGAAAACTGCACCTGCGATGGTTTTTCCGCAGGTGCGGCATCGCAAAAGCGGCTATGGAATCCCAGATGCGGAAATCACTGGGAAGAAGGTATAAAAAGGTCTTCTTCGCGAATTTTGCTTAATTCCTCCATTTTTGAAGACAGGTGTTGAGCTTGGGCACTGATTTCTCAAGAGGGATCGAGGACAATCAGTTGGGTAAGCTACTTAAGCTTTATTACTTGTGTTTATGACCATTTTTCCATTGTTAATTCATGATATTAGTGGAAATTAATGAAGAAAATTCAGAGATTAGGGCTTGAAATGGGAGAGCTTAAATTGGGGATTTGAGGGGCCATTTGAGGTTCGATTTTGATGATCTTGGTACGTATAGACTTGTGGGAGGATAAGGATTCTAGTGATGTGATTTTTATCGGATTCCAAGATGTGGGCTCGGGGGTCGGGTTTGGCCAATTACGGGAATTTTGATCTAATTTGATAATTTTCGTGTGGGCTTTGTTCCTTTGGTTTGATATTATGATTCTGATTTTGGATTGATTCGGGGCGATTTGAGGCCGAGTCGAGAGGCAAGGGCATTGCGGAGTAGATTTTTGTCCGGTTCGAGGTAAGTAACTTTTGCAAATCTACACCGAGGGTATGAAACCCCGGAATTTCGTACTATTTTGATTAATGAGGTGACGCACATGCTAGGTGACGGGCGTGTGGGCATGGACCCGTAGGGATTGTGACTAGGTCCGTCCCGGGGCAATTGTAGAGTTGCATATTTTGATAAACTCTATGTGGTATTTATGTGTTTTAGAAATGATTTTTGTTAACTTGGGCTAAATGCCATGTTTGGGGCCTTGTGCCGTACTGTTTGGACCCTCAGAGGAATTTCACTGTTATTTTCACATTGTTTTGATAGAAAGCATTATCCTCAGTAATGGTTTATACCTGCTTATTGTTTAAACTTGTTCCTCACTCTATTTTAATATCTATGAAAGTGTTTTGGGTTGAGTTCCCTGAGTTTGCACTGAGACGCCCGAGTGGCTTGTGAGGCTGACGAGTGAGTGAGGCCGAGGGCCGATTGTGAGGATAGATATGGATGGGCTGCATGCCGCAGTGTTTTATATATATATATATATACATATATATATATATATATATATATATATATATATATATATGTGTGTGTGTGTGTGTGTGTGTGTGTGTGTGTGTGTGTGTATGTGTGTGGATCGGGCTGCATGCCGCAGCGATATAGTTCTTGGGCTGTAGGAGCCCCTCCGGAGTCTGCACACCCCTAGTGAGCGCAGTCGACTATATACTTATGGATCGGGCTGCACGCCGCAATGGTTATTATGAGATATCTATTGAGCTTGAGTGTTGAGTGTAAGTGCTGATTGATGATAATTGAGTCACGAGTGACCGAGAGGCTTGCCCGAGGGGCTGGATTTTATGGAAAATACTTTATTCACTATTCTTAATACTGAGCTTCTAGTGAAAATATTGAATAAAATTTTTAAAAACTTTTTCATTGAAACTTGAGTTTTAACTGGATGTTCAGGCTTGCCCGAGGGGGATGCTCCAGCGGGGCCAGCTCAGGAACCTGCTGTGCCTATTGTTATTGCGGATCTTCAGGAGACCTTGGCTCAGATCTTGACCGTGTGCACTAGTCTTGCTCAGGCGGTCGCAGTTTCTACTACAGCAGCCACTTCTCAGGCCGGGGGAGGCACTCAGACTCCCGCCGCCCGCACACCCGAGCAGGTTGTTCAGGGATTGCATACACCGGAGGCACCACCAGCCCAGCCGGTTGCACATGCTCAGGATTTTGTAGTACCAGTTATGGCTGAGGACGAGCAATGTCGATTGGAGAGGTTTGGTAGACTTCAGCCTCCGACTTTCAGTGGTGTAAAGAGCGAGGATGCCTAGGGTTTCTTGGACAAGTGTTAGAGGATTCTTCGTAGAGCGGGTATTCTGGAGACCAGTGGGGTTGCATTTACTATTTTTTAGTTTTTTGGAGCTGCCTTCACTTGGTGGGAGGCTTATGAGAGGCGTAGGCCTGTTGGTGCTGCGCCACTTACCTGGCAGCAGTTCTCCGCTCTCTTTTTGGAGAAGTACGTGCCACAGTCTCGCAGGGAGGAGTTGCGCAGGCAGTTCGAGCAGTTCCGTCAAGATGATATGACTGTGATGCAGTATGAGATGAGGTTTTCGGAGTTAGCTCGCTATGCTGGTTGGTTGGCTCCTATGGATAGAGAGAGGATCAAGAGGTTTGTTGATGGCCTCACATATCAGCTTCGAATTCTCATGACTAGAGAGAGGGTATCATATGCTACTTTTGAGGAGGTTATTAATATTGCCCGCGAGATTGAGTCAGTTTTTTGCTAGGAGCGAGATGAGAGGGAGACCAAGAGGCCTCGGGGATCTGGTAGTTTTGGTGGTGTTCCTTTGAGAGGTCAGTTTCAGCATGGTAGAGGCTGTCCGTTTAGACATGCTCAGTCAGCCCGCCCAGTTCACCGTGGGGCATCATCGGGCCATGGTTCTCACAGTTCTCATCAGGGCCATTCATCACTTAGTGCCCAACTAGCCCAGAGTTCGTCTCGTGCTCCATCAGTTCGGGGCTCTTCCATGCCAGGTCCTTCTACTGGTTATCCTAGTGCTAGGGGTTCCCTTCAGCCCCGTTCCCCGCGCCAGAGAGTTGTTATGAGTGTGGAGAGTTTGGTCATATGAGGAGACAATGTCATCGTCTTCTTGGGGGTTCATCTCAGCAGAGGGTCCAGCCCTCGACTTCAGCTCTAGTTACTTTACCACCCGCCCAGTTAGCTAGGGGTGGGGGTCAGTCAGCTAGGGGTCACCCTAGAGGGGGAGGTCGATCAGGTGGTAGTCAGGCCCGTTTCTATACCCTCCCAGCCAGACCAGACGCCATTGTTTTAGATGCGGTGATTACAGGTATTGTCTCAGTTTTCCACAGAGATGCCTCTGTGTTATTTGATCCTGGTTCCACCTTTTCATATGTGTCATCGTATTTTGCTCGTTATTTGGATATGCCCTGTGAGTCTCTTGTTTCTTCTGTTCGTGTATCTACTCCGATGGGCGATACTATTATTGCAGACCGCGTATATCGGTCGTGTGTGGTGACTATTGGGGGTTTGGAGACCCGAGTGGACCTTTTATTGCTGTGTATGGTGGACTTTGATGTGATATTAGGCATGGATTGGTTATCTTCGTGCCGCGCTATTTTGGACTGTCATGCTAAGACAGTGACGTTGGCTATGCCGGGTGTGCCACAGATGGAGTGGCGAGGTTCGACTGATTTTGTTTCTAGTAGAGTGATCTCATTTTTGAAGGCCCAGCGGTTGGTTGGGAAAGGGTTTCTTTCATACTTAGCTTTTGTGAGGGATGTCAGTGTAGAGACCCCTAGTATCGATTCTATTCCAGTAGTGAGGGATTTTCCGGATGTGTTTCCTACAGATCTGCCGGGCATGCCCTCGGACAGGGATATTGACTTTGGTATTGATCTGGTCCCGAACACTTAGTCCATTTCTATTCCACCGTATCGTATGGCATCGGTGGAGTTGAAGGAGCAGCTTCATGAACTCCTTGATAAGGGGTTTATTTGGCCTAGTGTGTCGCCTTGGGGTGCACCTGTTCTATTTGTGAAGAAAAAGGATGGCACGATGAGGATGTGCATTGATTACAAGCAGTTGAACAAAGTTACAATCATGAACAAGTATCCTTTGCCTCGTATTGATGATTTATTTGACCAGCTTCAGGGAGCGAGGGTGTTCTCCAAGATTGATCTTCGGTCAAGGTATCGCTAGTTGAAGATCAGGGACTCAGATATCCTTAATACGACTTTCAATACTCGATATGGTCATTATGAGTTCCTTGTGATGTCTTTTGGGCTGACAATTGCCCTACTAGCGTTCATGCATCTGATGAAAAACGTGTTTTGGCCTTATCTCGACTCGTTTGTTATTGTATTCATTGATGATATTCTGGTATACTCGCGTAGTCAGGAGGAGCACGCAGAGCATTTGAGAGTTGTATTGCAGCGGTTGAGGGAGGAGAGACTTTATGCAAAGTTCTCCAAATGCGA
Organism: Nicotiana attenuata; assembly: GCF_001879085.1. Taxonomy (NCBI): domain Eukaryota; kingdom Viridiplantae; phylum Streptophyta; class Magnoliopsida; order Solanales; family Solanaceae; genus Nicotiana; species Nicotiana attenuata. The sequence goes on along the minus strand of NW_017671156.1, from coordinate 24,167 downwards.
GTTTTGGCTTAGTTTAGTGGCTTTCTTGGGGCACGTGGTGTCCAGTGAGGGTATTCAGGTAGATCCGAAGAAGATAAAGGCGGTTCAGAGTTGGCCCAGGCCATCCTCAGCCATACAGATTCGCAGCTTTCTTGGTTTGGCGGGATATTACCATCGGTTCGTTCAGGGATTTTCATCTATCACATCACCCTTGACCAAATTGACCCAAAAGGGTGCTCCATTCAGGTGGTCGGATGAGTGTGAGGCGAGCTTTCAGAAGCTCAAGACTGCCTTGACCACAGCTCCAGTGTTAGTTTTGCCATCAGCTTCAAGTTCATATACAGTGTATTGTGATGCTTCGAGAGTTGGTATTGGGTGTGTGTTGATGCAGGAGGGTAGAGTGATTGCTTATGCTTCTCGTCAGTTGAAGCCCCATGAGAAGAACTACTCTGTTCATGATTGAGAGTTGGTCGCCATTGTTCAAGCGTTGAAGATTTGGAGGCATTATCTGTGTGGTGTGTCTTGTGAGGTGTTTACTGATCATCGTAGACTTCAACACTTGTTCAAGCAGAAGGATCTCAATTTGAGGCAGCAGAGATGGTTGGAGCTGCTAAAGGATTATGATATCACTATCTTGTACCATTCGGGGAAGGCCAATGTAGTGGCCGATGCTTTGAGTAGGAAGGCGGTGAGTATGGGCAGTTTGGCATATATTCCTGTTGGGAAGAGACCTCTTGCAGTTGATGTTCAGGACTTGGCCAATCGATTCGTGAGGTTGGATATTTCGGAGCCTAGTCGGGTCTTAGCTTGCGTGGTTTCTCGGTCTTCCTTGTTTGATCGCATTAGAGAGTGCCAGTATGATGATCCTCATTTGCTTGTCCTCAACGATAGAGTTCAGCACGACGATGCTAGAGATGTGACTATTGGTGATGATGGGATATTGAGGATGTAGGGCTGGATATGTGTGCCCAATGTAGATAGGCTTCGGGAGTTGATTCTGGAGGAGGCCCACAGTTCGGGTATTCCATCCATCCGGGTGCCACGAAGATGTATCAGGATTTGAGACGACATTATTGGTGGAGAAGAATGAAGAAGGATATTGTAAGATTCGTAGCTTGGTGTCTCAATTGTCACCGGGTGAAATACGAGCATCAGAGACCGGGTGGCTTGCTTCAGAGGTTAGATATCCCAGACTGGAAGTGGGAGCGGATCACTATGTACTTTGTAGTTGGACTCCCACGGGCTTTGAGGAAGTTCGATGCTATTTGGGTGATTGTGGATCGGCTGACCAAGTCCGCGCACTTCATTCCTTTGTGTACCACTTATTCTTCAGAGCGGTTAGCAGAGATTTACATCCGAGAGATTGTTCGCCTGCATGGTGTCCCAGTTTCCATCATTTCAGATAGAGGTACTCAGTTCACTTTGCAGTTTTGGAGAGCCATGCAGCGAGAGTTGGGTACTCAGGTTGAGTTGAGCACATCAGCGAGAGTTGGGTACTCAGGTTGACTTGAGCACATCAGCGAGAGTTGGGTACTCAGGTTGAGTTGAGCACATCTTTTCACCCTCTAACGGATGGGCAGTCCGAGCGCACTATTCATATATTGGAGGACATGTTGCACGCTTGTGTCATTGATTTTGGAGGTTCATGGGATCAGTTTTTACCGCTCGCGGAGTTTGCATATAACAACAGCTATCAATCGAGTATCCAGATGGCTCCATATGAGTCTTTATATGGGAGATGGTGTAGATCTCCAGTTGGTTGGTTTGAGCCGGGCGAGGCTAGGCTTTTGGGTACAGACTTGGTACAGGATGCTTTGGACAAGGTGAAAGTGATTCAGGAGCGGCTTCGTACAGCGCAATCGAGACAGAAGAGTTATGCTGAAAGGAAGGTTTGCAATGTGTCTTACATGGTTGGGGAGAAGGTTCTACTGAAGGTTTCACCCATGAAGGGTGTTATGAGATTTGGGAAGAAGGGTAAATTGAGTCCTCGGTTCATTGGGCCTTTTAAGGTGCTTCGGAGGATTGGGAAGGTGGCTTATGAGTTGGCTTTGCCACCTAGCTTGTCGAGTGTGCATTCAGTATTCCATGTTTCTATGCTCCGAAAGTATATTGGTGATCTGTCTCACATTTTGTATTTCAGCACGGTTCAGTTAGACGGTGATTTGACTTATGAAGTGGAGCCAGTGGCTATTTTGGAGCAGTAGATCTGAATATTAAGATCAAAGGATATAGCTTCAGTGAAAGTGCAGTGGAGAGGTCAGACCGTGGAGGAGGCTAGCTGGGAGACCAAGCGGGAGATGCGGAGCAGATATACTCACCTATTTGAAGCTTCAGGTATGTTTCTTGACTCATTCGAGGAACGTTTGTTTAAGAGGGGAAGGATGTAATGACCCGATCGGTCGTTTCATGATTTACAACCCTGTTTCCCCCATTTCTGCTCCCTTATGTGTTGTTTAGTTGTATTTGATCATATCGTGTTGGTTGTGTTGTGTTCGGAGCGGTCTTAGAGTTGAATGAGACACTTAGTCTCTTAAGTTGGCCATTTAGTTGGGAAGTCAACCGGAAGTTGACTTATAGGTAAATGATCTCGGAATGGGGTTTTTATGGTTCGGATAGCTTCATTAGGTGATTTTGGACTTGGGAGCGTGCTTGGAATGTAATTTGGAGGTTGTAGATTTTGGCTTGAATTGGCGAACATGGAAATTTAGCGTTTTCCGGTCGGCAGTGGAAATTTTGATATCGGGGTCGGAATGGAATTCCGAAAATTAGAGTAGGTCCGTTGTGTCATTTGTGACGTGTGTGCAAAATTTCAGGTCATTCGGATGAGGTTTGATATGTTTTTACATCGCTTGCGAAATTCGGAAGTTTTTGAAATCCTTAGGCTTGAATCCAAGGATTTTTTGATGTTTCGATGTTGTTTTGAGTGTTCCGAACATAGGTATAAGTTTGAATGATGATATGTGACTTATTAGTATTTTTGGTTGGGGCCCCGGGGGTCTTGAGATGAATTCGGAAGATTGTCGGAAAGATCAGACTTAAATTTGAGCAGCTGAAGCTGCTGGTTCTGTCATAACCACACCTGCGGATAGGGAACCGCAAGTGTGTAGCCGCGGGTGCGTGAGCAAGGCCGCATATGCAGTGAATTGGGGAGCTGAGGAAAACCACAGGTGCGCACAAGGACCGCACCTGCGTGACCGCAGGAGTGAGAGGCTGACCGTAGAAGCGGGATTTCTAGGGTTAAGTGACAACCGCACCTGCGATGGTTTTTCCGTAGGTGCAGCGTCGCAGAAGCGACTGTGGAACCGCAGATGCAGAAATCACTAGGCAGAAGGTATAAAAAAGTCTTCTTCGCGAATTTTGCTTAATTTCTTCATATTTGAAGACAGGTGTTGAGCTTGGGCAGTGATTTCTTAAGAGGGATCAAGGACTATCAGTTGGGTAAGCTACTTAAGCTTTATTACTTGTGTTTATGACCATTTTTCCATTGTTAATTCATGATATTAGTGGAAATTAAGGAAGAAAATTGGGAGATTAGGGATTGAAATTGGAGAGTTTAAATTAGGGATTTGAGGGGCCATTTGAGGTCCGATTTTGATGATCTTGGTATGTATAGATGTCGATGCCCCCTTTTTCTCGCGAAATCGGGTTTATGACATTTGGGCGGACAACTCGTTTCCTTTTGGGAATTGAGTTTGAATTGAAGAGTCGCCACCTAATGATTAAGTGCATTAGGACACTAAAGAAATTTGATTTAGAAAAACCAGAAATTGGGTAAGGGCTTGAAATTATCTCGAGGGGAAGGTGTTAGGCACCTCTCAAGATCTACTAGTGTGGTTCCCGGCCATGCTACAATTGTGACTTTAAGTGCAACTGACAAGTGAACAAGCAAGAATTGTAGATACGAGATAGTTTTCACATAACGGTTGCAAGCAACTGAAGCAAAAGAAGTTTAAAGAAACTGAAAGTTGGGAAGAAAGCAATTTTAAAGTTCTGAAAATAAACAAGTAAAAGGAAGGTTTTTTACGTAATTGATGCAAGTAATTGAAGTAAAAGAAAAGTTAAAGAAGCTGAAAATTGAGCAGTTTCTTTTTAAAAAAAGAAATTCTGAAAGATTAAACAAGTAAAGGGGAGGGGGGGGGATCCTAGGTTTATAAATAATATGGATGACCCCACACAACACCCGGTAACCGTTTATACACGTGGTGTTATCGCGTGGTCATCATATCCATGTTTCCCCTTTCCCACCCCGTTAAGGTATTAAAGCGCGGAATAGTCTCGTTACTTATTGCATGCTATTAACCGTCCCAATCCTATCAGTCCCGGAGGCATTTGGGACTACTAGTCCTAAAAGGGGAGGGAGATTTGGGGCTTTTCAGAGTTTAAATGGATAAAATTCTAAGGCGACAAACAAAAAAACATAAAGCAGATATGGGAAATACATAACAGTCAAAAAGGCTCAGACATGCCTCCTGACTTAAAGATAGATTGTTTAGCATGTCTTGCACGTACTGGTTATGGTCTGAATCAACTTAAAGCGTTAAGGCAGGCTGATTTATCACATATTTTCAGATAAGAAGTCCGAATTAGGCGTGCCTGCTGGTTATAATTATCAAAGATTGGTGCAGTTGATTATTTACCTAATGGCTTGCCTAGGTGAAACCTATAGGCATGATATCTAATAATGCAGGAGTACACTGATTTTATAAGAAGGCTTTCTGATTATAGAAAAACATAAGTTCTGTGGGTATTGGGTATCGTTACCACTGATTTTAGACTTATAGACGATTCAGATTCAGCTGGTTACTCCTATAGGCATGCTTTTTAAGCGTGGTTGGTTTTATAGAAATGCAGGAGTCCTATAGGCATGGTATCTAGAAGGCAATTTGTTATTTAAACCTATAAACTGTTTGTTTAGTGATAGATGTTTATGCAGAATTTAAGAGATCCTATAGACGGGTTCTCTATATGAGATGCAGAAATGCAGAATCCTATAGACATGTTCTCTATATGGGATGCAGAAATGCAGAATCCTATTGACATGTTCTCTATATGAGATGCAGAAATGCAGGAACTACTGATATGATATCTATGTATGAAAGACAGAACTTATAGACATGATTTCTAAAGTGCAGAAGTGCAGAAAACCTATAAGGCAGGATTTCGAGAATGCAGAAACGAAAGCAAGATACGATTGTAGAAGTAAATACCTAAGAGCATGATATCTACCCTTATGCATACATGCGTGACCCTTCCCTTTTCACTAGAACCCCCATTAAGTTATTACAAAATTATTACAAACCAGGACGAATCAAGAAGAGTAAAATTACATCAGAAATTAGAGTACAACCAAGGAGAGCCTGATTCAGACTCCAGGTCTGAAATATGAAATAAACCAACTCCAAAGATCCAATTTCCAAAGCCTTTCTCATTTTCTGGGTGTGTCAGAGTTCCCAAGAGCCTCATGAACTCCAAGCAGTGCTTACACCCAAATTCATTATAGAATTGAATTATAGTGCAGTGTGGAAGGGCCAGCCCTCAAATGTCCAAGTTTAGAGGGAACTCAAGGTCCCCAAAGCAAGGCTCATAGGAGGGGGCAGAACTTAGAAACTAAGAGTGAGTGTAAGTGCAGAAAGGGGTTTAGGGGGAAGTCAAGACAGGCTGGTGGTCATACCCAACAATTGGAAGTGCTGGTACACCCCAACCAGCTTGTTAGCCACATTGTTTGGGAGTTAGGATTCTTTAAAGGATCAAGCACAGACATGAACAACAATTTGGATGCTGCCATGCCTGAACCTTAACTCAAACACATAGAGGGGAATAGGGGTATGGGGATTCACAGCAGCAAAAGGATGCAAAGAGGACAGCATACATATTTAACACTAAGCATAGACAGCAAAGTAGACAGGATGATAGAAGCTGTGAAATAAACACATTGGGATGAGGCTGAAACTTAAATTAGAACATACCAGTTTCAGGGAAATAAGAAAGTATAAGCAGTAGTCTTGTAAAGCCAAATTGCGAGCAAATAATCAGAATATCTCAGATGAGAGTAGAGTGTTGGGTGAAGCGTAAGAGTATTGAAATTGAAAGTAAGTAATGTGTGTTAGAGTATTGAACTCAAGGTGTCTTAAAGTGCTGAAAGGTCGTACCCTTTATAGTGCAGAAAGCAAGTAAGAAAAAGGTAAGAAAATAGTTTTGAAATCAATTACATAAGGTCTCACTTTAATTAAGGGATTCTAATTTCAAACGGGCAGAATAAATAAGAAAAGAATTTGATCAAAATCTTTTCCAAAGTAGTACAAGAAGGGCAAATACACAGAAAACTATTTAAGGAAAGAGTTTGATAGCAACACGGTTCGTGCAAATAAGGAAAGGCAATCAATCAACAGCTAATAAAAATCAGAAATTGAGTTTTGGTATGAATGAAGCCAACCAGAAAAGGTGAAGAAAGGTTTAATTAAAGAACATCAGTAACAATCAATCGAACCTTATTAAAAGAAATTTTGAATCAATCACAAATTGGCAAAACCTTTTTTTTTGAAGGAATAATTCCTCATATATAAAGCATACTGACATGTCAAACAAGAAAGAACTGTCATGCCAATTAGAAAGAATCTAGTATAGAAAATTTAAGAGTCACAAACAAAGAGGCTCAAATTCAGTACATAGACTCAGACTTAGTTTGAGAGAATCTGGGGTTCCATAATAGAACCCTAGTCTCCACACAAGATCAGACTCGCCAAAAACCCCAAATCCTAGGGTTTTTAGCTCGAATTAGATGCAGAGACGAGAAGACAAATAACTGAACGGGCTCAGAGGTCTCTTTCAGAGACTCATGAGAAAACACATAGGTAAAATAGCAGGTTCGAAACAAATAGAGTGAAGAAACTTATTTAAAGCATAAAGAACACGTTTTAAGAAAATCTTGGAACTTAAACAAATTCAAAAGTCAAAGAGGTCGTATAAACTCAAGGAAACAATAGATGAAACATGTTTAGAAAGAACCCAAACAAAGTCCATAAGAAGGCAAATAAAGAACTAAGAGCTTAGTAGAAAATACAGTAAAGGAACACAGGGGTAAACGAACACATAAGATAAACGTGTGAAAGCATGATATAGAAACCAGTAGAAGAAAGAACGGAGCACAATAAAAGAATATGCATAATAAGGCAAACATAAGAACACAGAAGAAGGGCATGCGAGGTATAAAAGAGAACATAAAAACATAGCATAGACAGATTTACACAAATAAAAGAAGAAGAGGAGTTAGAAAACATTTTAATTTTTTTTCAGAAACCCTAAATCGAAGAGAAATAAATTTTGAAAGAAAAGATTGGGGAAAACGTTTTAAAACTCCAGTAGAACACAGATATAGCGTAGATCTAAGGAAACAAACAGAGAAAACCTCGAATAGCTTAGGGTTTCAGAGAAACCCTAGAAATGAGAAAGGCTTGGAAGAAAGTCCGATCTTGAGTCGGAGAGGTCAGAAATAGGCTCCTGATGCTTGGATACACCGGAGCGAGGCCGGAGAGGCCTCAAAGCCATGGATCTGAGAGGATTTGAAAGAACACCATCGAGGTCAGACCTCGAAACTTCGAACACCCAGGGTTTAAAAGTGGAGGGGAGGGGGGGTGAGTACAGGCCATCCATGGCCTGAGAAGCCATGGATTCCGGTGAAAGTGCGGTTGAAAAGGGCATAAGATGACTAGGGTTCCGAGGAACCTTCGAGAGAGTTTTGGGAAAGGAGAGTGTTTGAAGGCGGCCGAGAGATGGAAATGAGGGGATTAAGGTATGGTCGGTGGGTTAAAAATGGAAAGAGGTGATCGTGAGATCAACGACCTGGATTAAAAGAAAAGTCTAGGCGGGTTAATTGGTCGGGTCGGGGGGTCGGGTTACAATTGAGATTGGGCTGGTCTAATTGGGAGTTTAGGATTGGGTCAATTTGGCTATAATTGAAATAAATTGGGGCTATATACTAAATAGCCAGTTTTTCCCTTTTTATTTTATAAAAATAGTAAAAATGATTCTGAAATCAAATTAAAAGTACTGAATCAGTAAATACTATATAAATATTAATTTAAAAATATTGGAACCAAATTTATAATTATAAAATGCTATTAATCTTAAAATAGGCTAAAATTGCAATTATATGCAATTTAGCTTTTAAAATACCAAATAAATTTGTAAAAAATATACAAAAATTACCTTAACTATATTTGGTATAAATATGGGAAATAAAACAAATTATCCACCAAAATGATAATTTTGGGAATAATTTTTGGTTTATAATACTGCTAAAATGGCAATAAATTGATTTTAAAAATCTTTTAGAAATTAGGAAAAATACTAAAACACTTTGGCATGCTTATATATGCATGCATATGTTATTTTGAAAATATATGTAGGGAAAAATTAGGTATCAACAGCTGCTGCTCTTTACCCGGGAAGGATGAAAGAGTTGTCGGGTAAAGATATGATGGCCAATTTGACCAAACGAAACGGCTTGAAGAATTTGACCGTGCTCTGGTTCCTGAGCTGCCTACATATCCCTGGTCTTACAGGAATCAGGCCGTATGTAGTTCAGGATCCGTCGGCGAAATATGCCGATGGAGATTTTTTCAAGAACAGACGAGATATTCAGGTTAGGGTGGATGGTTATAGTCTAGTAGGGCTGTGGGAACTGAAGCGGGATCGCTCCTGCTGAGATGGCCGTTGCTAGCCGGTTTACCTGCAAATGAGGAATACGAACATATGTTGTGCATAAATTTAAACGTGATGCAAGTTCCCGTTGGATCATGAACGCTGTCTTTGGACGGTTAAGATGATGTCCTCAGACCATGGCGTCCTGGGCCATGAAGCGTATAATAAAGGATTCCCCGGCTATGAAATGATGTTCTCGGGCTATGAGAATGATGCCTCCGAACCATGATGCCTTTGAATAATGCTATGCAAAAGATGAAATAGGGTCCTCAGGCCATGGCATGGCGTTCTCGGGCTATGTAAATGGTGCCTCCTAGCAATGACGCCCTTGGACAATTTGGCAATCTTCTAGCCCATGCAATGGAATAAGTGGCGATCTTTCAGCCGGTGCAAGAATGTAAATAAAATGGTGATCTTTCAGCCGATGCAGGGTTTAAATGAAGTGGCGATCTTTCAGCCATGCAAAAAATGTAAGTAAAATGGCGATCTTTCAGCCGATGTAGGGTTTAAATGAAGTGGCGATATTTCAGCCATGCAAAAAATGCAAGTAAAGTGGCGATCTTTCAGCCGATGCAGGATTTAAATAAAGTGGCGATATTTTAGCCATGCAAAAAAATCTAAGTAAAATGGAGATCTTTCAGCCGATGCAGATGGAGGTAGAGCTTAACCTCGGAAGGCAGAATGGTAGCCTTATGCAATGCAGAGAAATGCGGATGGAGGTAGAGCTTAACCTCGTAAGGCAGAGAGGTAGCCTTATGCAATGCAGAGAGATGCAGATGGAGGTAGAGCTTAACCTCGGAAAGCAGAAAGGTAGCCTTATGCAATGCAGAGAAATAAAAGGCGAATAGTAGTAAAATCTCTTAGCTGATAGCTGATTGTAATATTATGGCTGCTGGGGATATTGTGTGCGGATAACAATTGTAGATATGTGATCGTTCTGAAAGTTGTATGAGTGTATAAATGTATTCGATGGTTTGCGACTCGGGTACTTGCACCGAAAGAAAAATCATGAGTTTTGTAAAGGGGAAAAGGTTAGTTCGTATCCCCGCTGACATTTGCTTGACCCGCTCGGCTCTGTTTTGGCGATACTGTGCATATCCTTGGGGTAGCGTTGGTAAACAAAACAATTTTTATGATAGACATGCATGAGTTAGTAAAAATACGACATAAATATATAATTGAGAATAGTTTTTCTTTAGGTGAACCGATGACTGCGACTCGGTTCAAGACATTGCAACCTCTCTTGCTTCGGAATTTTGAGGGTCCTCCTCAAAATTCTGCCCCAGTTTACTGGGCTGGTGCTTCTGACGGCGGCTTGCGGTGATCGGCTTGAAGTTACTTCGGAATTTTGAGGGTCCTCCTCAAAATTCTGCCCCAGTTTCCAATTGCGGGGGGAAATGAAAATTTTATTGAATTGTGACCGAACCCATAAGGTTGCGTACGTATCCCCTCTTAAACGGGAATCATGTCAGACGTAGTTCAAATTACATCATAAAGGAAATCATAAATGGTTACACATATCGCTTCACTACATCTGAATTGATCGGCTTCGGCCAAACTTCTCCGTCCATTTCTGCAAGTATGAGGGCTCCTCCTGTTAGAACTCGGTGAACCATGTACGGACCCTGCCAGTTGGGAGAGAACTTCCCTTTGGCCTCATCCTGATGCGGGAAAATCTTTTTTAACACCAGCTGCCCCGGTACAAACTGTCTCGGCTTGACTCTTTTGTTGAAGGCTCTGGACATTCTGTTCTGATAAAGCTGACCATGGCAAACTGCATTCATTCTCTTTCCATCTATAAGAGCCAACTGCTCGTAACGACTTTTTACCCACTCTGCATCGTCGAGCTCGGCTTCCTGTATGATTCTTAAGGTGGGAATTTCTACTTCGGCGGGAATGACGACTTCTTTACCATAAACCAGCATGTAGGGGGTTGCCCCAGTTGATGTGCGGATTGTGGTGCGGAACCCCAATAAAGCAAATGATAATTTCTCATGCCACTGCTTATGCTTTTCTATTATCTTCCTTAGAATTTTCTTGATGTTCTTGTTGGCGGCTTCTACGGTTCCATTCATCTGAGGCCTGTAAGCTGTGGAATTCTTGTGTTTGATCTTGAAGGTTTCACACATAGTCTTCATCAAGTCACTGTTGAGGTTAGAACCATTATCAGTAATGATTGATTCTGGAATCCCGAACCGACAAACGATACGTTCCCGGACGAAGTCTGCCATGACTTTCTTAGTTACTGCTCTGTAATATGCTGCTTCGATCCACTTGGTGAAATAGTCGATCGCTACTAGGATAAACCTGTGCTCGTTGGAAGCGGCAGGCTCGATTGGTCCAATAACATCCATTCCCCAAGCGGCGAACGACCACGATGAGCTTGTTGCATTAAGCTCGTTTGGGGGTACCTTGATCATGTCGGCATGTATCTGACAGAGGTGGCACTTTCGGACGTACTGGATGCAGTCCGTCTCCATAGTCATCCAAAAATAACCTGCCCGGAGTATCTTCTTGGCTATGACAAAACCGTTCATATGTGGACCGCAGGTCCCAGCATGAATTTCCTCTAGTAGCTTGGATGCTTCCTTTGCTTCGACACACCTTAGTAATCCCTAATCTGGAGTCCTCCTATATAGGATTCCTCCGTTGTGAAAGAAATTATTGGACAATCTTCGAAGCGTGCGCTTTTGAGTAGTATTTGCAAGCCCTGGGTATTCTCCTTTTGCCAAATATTCCTTGATGTCATGAAACCAAGGCTTTCCATTTGCTTCTTCTTCGACGTGAGCACAGTAAGTTGGCTGATTCTGGATTTTTACCGGAATAGGATTAATGAAGATTGTATCCGGATGCTGTATCATGGATGACAGGGTAGCCAATGCGTCGGCAAACTCATTCTGGACCCTGGGAACATGCTGGAACTCTGTCTTTATGAACCTCTTTCTTATTTATCTTGGAGTTCTTGGTTGCCCATTCTTCTCGGACCTGATGTATAAGCAAGTCTGAATCACCAATCACTAGCAACTCTTGGATGTTAATGTCAATGGCCATCTTGAGCCCTAAGATGCAGGCTTCGTACTCAGCCATATTGTTAGTGCAGGGGAACCTGAGCTTGGCGGACACCGGATAATGCTGGCCTGTTTCTGATACAAGGGCTGCTCCTATGCCAACTCCTTTGAAATTTGCTGCTGTCGATGCCCCCCTTTTTCTAAAGGCGAAATCGGGTTTACGACATTTGGGCGGATAACTCTTTTCCTTTAGGGAATTGGCTTTGAGATTTAGAAGAGTCGCCACCTAATGATTAAGTGCATTAGGACACTAAGAAGGAAATGAAAAGAAGAAGAACCAGAGAATGGGTAAGGGCTTGAAATTATCTCGGGGGAAAGGTGTTAGGCACCCCCCAAGATCCACTAGTGTGGTTCCCGGCCATGCTACAATTGTGACTTTAAATATAAACAACAAATAAACATACAAGACAATTCTCACATAACGATTGCAAGTAGGGGAAGTATAAAAGTTAAATAAACGAGCTGAAATTTGGGAATAGGGAATTTCATAATTTATTTAAAGAATATACAAGTGTAGAAAAATGGGGGTCAAATAATTGACACAAATAATCAAACAAAGGGATGAAATGTGGCGGAAATTCGGGAGAAAAAAAAATAGTACTAGGACACATAAAGAGATTTTTAAATGATTGAAGCAAAGGACAAGGTTTAAAAGAACTGAAAACTGACAATATAAAAATTCCGAAAGAAAGAAGTAAACACATAAAGAGGGAGGGGGTCCTAGGCTTATAAATAACATGGATCACCCACGCAATACCCGGTAACCAATTATATACGTGGTGTTTTCGCGTGATCATCATATCCATGTCTACCCTTACCCACCCCGTTAAGGTAGTAAAGCGCAGAATGGTCTCGTTACTTATTGCATGCTACTACCCGCCCTAATCCTATCAGTCCCGGAGGCAGTTGGGACTACTAATCCTAGAGGAAAGGGATATTGGCTTTTGAAGTTTAAAAAGGACAAAATCTAGTGCGACAAACAAAACACATAAGAGCAGTTAAGGGGAAAACACATAGTAGTTAAGGCTCAAATAGGCCCCCTCATTCACAGCAGAAATTGTTTAGCATGACTTACAAGTACTGGTTAGGTCTTTAATTAAACTTACGTAAAGGGGTGGCTGATTTATTGCATATTTTCAGATAAGAAGTCCGAATTAGGCCTGCCTGCTGATTGTAATTATTAAAGATTGGTGTAATTAATTGATTACCTAATGGTTTGCCTAGGTGAAACCTATAGGCATGATATCTAACAAGGTCAAACATACTAATTTTAAAGAAGATTACTGACTTTAGAAATAAACCAATTCTGCGGATGTTAACAACATTATTACTGATTTTAGACTTTGCGGATGAATCAGATTTAAATGATTGCTCCTATAGGTATGAATTCTAAGCGTTATTCATTTTAAAACGGTTATGTAAGTGCAGGAATCCTATGAGCATGGTATCTAGGATGCAATTGATTATTCTTTAATCTATGGATTGTTTGCCTAATGACATGTGTATGTGCAGAAGTGCAGAAAACTTATAATCATGATTTCTATACGCAGAAGTGCAGAAACTTATAGGCGTTATTTCTAATGAAATGCATAACTTATAGACAAGATTTCTAATGCAGTGATGAAACAACTTATAGGCAGGATTTCTAATGCAGTAATGAAATAACTTATAGGCAGGATTTCTAAATGTAGATGCATAAACTTATAGGCAGGATTTCTATATGTAGATGCATAAGCGAAAAACAGGCTGTGATTGCAGAAATAAATACCTAAAGCATGATGTCTACCCACATGCATAACATGAGTGACCCTCCCCTTTTCACTATACACCCCCATAAGTTATTACAAATTATTACAACCCGAATGAATCAAGAAAAAATAAAAAATTACATCAGAAATTAAAGTTTCAACCAAGGAGAGCCTAATTTAGACTCCTAGTCTGAAACATGAGATAAAACAACTTCCAAAGATCAGATTTCCAAAGCCTTTCTCATCCTTTGGGTGTGTCAAAGTTCCAAGGAGCTTCATGAACTCCAGGCAGTGCTCACACCCAATTACATTTGCAGGATCAGATTATAGTGCAGTGTGGAAGGGCCAGCCCTCAAATGTCCAAGTTCAGAGGGAACTCAAGGTCCCCAAGGCAAGGCTCATAGGAGGGGGGGGGGGCGGCAGAACTTAGAGTCTAAGAATAAGTGTAAGTGCAATAGAGGGGGAATTAGGGAAAGCCCTGACAAAACTAGTGGTCATGCCCAGCAATTAGGATGCTGGCACACCCCTGACCAGCTTGTCAGCTTGAGTTTGGGAGTTAGTATCTATTGAAGGTCAGGTTCAGACCTGGGCAACAATTTGGATGCTGCCAGGCCATGAACTTTAACTCAGCACACATAGGGGAATGGGGGTATGGGGATTTTATAGCAAGCAGTAAACATAAAAGAAAGAACATGCTTAATACAGAGTATAAACAACAAAGTAAACTAGAACATGACAACTGTAAAGTAAACACATAGGGAAGGAGCTGAAATTAAATTGGGACATACCAGTTTTGGGGAAAATAGGTAAGTAAAACAGCAGCCTTGAAAAGCCAAATTGCAAAGCAGTACAAAAGTCTCAGCAGAGAGTAGAGAGTTTGAAAAAGTATTGTGATTGGAAATTCAAAGTTCTAGAGTTGTAAAGTTTTTCAAAGCTTAAAACTTAAAGCCTCTGTCAATGAAGAAGGGTCGAGCCCTTTTTATAGTGTAGCAAATAAGCAAGAAAAAGGTAAGGAAATATCATTGTGATCAGTCTCCCTTTAGTTAAGGGATTCTGATTTCAAACGGGCAAAACAATTATGGAAAGGGATTTTAAAAAATATTTTCCTAGTAGTATAATAAAGGTTAAGTACATAGAAGCTATTTAAGGCAACCAACTAACAGTACACAGTTTGTAAAAGAGGGAAAGGGAATCAAACAGTAAAAATTAAAAATTCAGACCTTTACTCGAATGAATCAAGTCAAGAAAAAGGGGTAAAGAAAGGTTCAATTAAGGAAACCTAGTAACAATCAAGTGAACATAATTAAAGGAATCCAGAATCAATCAGTAGTTGGCAAAGCCTTTTTTGAAAGAAGAGTTCTCATATATAAACACACAAACATGTAAATCAAGAAGAGACTGTCAAGTTATTTGAAAGAGAATTTTAATCAAAGAGAAGTTCAGAAACATGGGCAAAAGATACAGGTTCGACCTGCAGACTCATAGTGAGTCTGAGAGTCCAGGGTCCCAATGTGGAACCCTGACTCGAACACAAAACATAAATCGTCAAAAGGAAACCCCCAAATCCTAGGTTTTCACGATTGACTCAGACATGAAGGTGAGAAAACAAACCATTTGTTTCAGAGTCTCAACACAACAGATATGAGAGCATGCTTGAACGACAAAGGAAGAGAAATTATGAAGAACATGCTTGAGGAAACTCAGAACCTAAGCGAGTTCAGAAGAAGGAAATAATACAACTTGAACACAAGTAGGTGAAGCATGTAAGGACATAAACAGAGTCACAAAATCAAATAACTTTAACGGTAGGCACATATAGCAGAAGAGTAGTGAAAACATAGCAGAGATTAACAGGAGTAGAAAAGAAGAGGTAAAAGACAATACATGCATAAAAGAAATCATACGAACAAGGCATAAACAAACACACATAAAGCAAAGAAGAAAAAGAATCAGAAAGATTTTTTCATAAATCCTTGCAGAAACCCTAAAAATCAGAGAGAAACTATTTTTGACAAAAGTTTTTGGGAAAACACTCTAGATGGCAAGAAAAGCATAGATATAGTACAGATCTAAACAACTAACGGTGAAAGAACATCGAATGGTTTAGGGTTTAGGAGAAACCCTAGAAATGAGAAAGGCTTGGAGATAGGTCCGATCTTGAGTCGGAGAGGTCAAGAATCAGGCTCCTGAGTCTCGAATGTGCCGGAGCATGGCTGGAGAAGCCATGGCATCAAAGGTCAGAGAAGATCGGAGGGAGAAACATCGAAGTCATCTTTCCAGACCTCGAACACCCAAGGTCTAATGGTGGAGAGGGTGGGTAGAGACCATCCATGGCCTGGGAAGCCATGGATTCCGGTTAAAATCCGGTGAAAGAAGGTGGGAGGAGGCTAGGGTTTCAGAGAGTTGTTGAGAGGATTTGAGAGTGTTTTGGGGTTTCAGAGCGGAGGGTCCGGTGAGTATGAGGGGGATTAGGGTAGGTTGTTAGGTTAATTAAGGAAGGGTGAATTCTGACCGTTGATCTCGAGTGATCAACGGTCCAGATTTAAGTGGGTAGGTGGGGAACGAGTTAGGTCGTTTGGAATTGGGTCGTGGGTTGGGTCCAAATCGGAACTGGGCTGGTTTAATTGGGCAGAACTGGGTCGATTAGGGGCTAAAATTGAAACAAAAATGGGACTGTAATTGAAATGGAAATGGGGCTAAATGTTAAATAGCCAGTTTCACCCTTTTATTTATAAAAAATAGTAAAAATGATTTTAAAAACTAATTAAAAATACTGAAACAATGAATAATGTATAGACATTAATTTAAAAATACTGGACCCAATTTTATAATTATAAAATGCTATTAATGCTACAATAGGCTAAAATTGCAATAGCATGTAATTTAGCTTAGAAAATGGCAAATAAATTTGTAAACAAATATACAAAAATCACTTTAAATATATTTTGATATATAAATATGAGAATAAAATAGGTTGTTCACCAATATTGATAGTTTTGGAAATAATTACTAATTTTGTATTGCTAAAATGGACAATAGATTAATTTTAAAAATCTTAAAAAGTTTGGAAAACTACCAAAACACTTAGGTATGCATATATATGCTATTTTGAAAGTATTTTGTATATAAAAATTATATAGGAAAAAATTGGGTATCAACAACCGCCCATCTTTACCCGGGAAGGATAAAAGAGTTGTCGGGTAAAGATATGATGGCCAATTTTGACCGAATGAAACGATTTGAAGATTTTTGACCGAGCCTTGGTTCCTGAGCTGCCTACATATCCCTGGTCTTATAGGAATCAAGCCATATGTAGTTCAGGGTCCGTCGACGGAACATGCCGATGGAGATTTTTTTTCATGAGCGGACGAGATATTCAGGTTGGGGAGGATGGTCAGAATCCAATAGGCTGCGGGAACTAGAGCGGGATTGCTCCTGCCGAGACGGCCGTTGCTAGCCGGTGTACCTGCAAATGAATAATACCAACATATATTGTGCGTAAATTTAAACGTGATGCAAGTTCCCGTTGGACCATGAATGCTGTCTTTGGACGATTAGGATGACGTCCTCGGACTATGGTGTCCTGGGCCATGAAACACATAATAAAGGATTCGCAGGCTATGAAATGTTGCTCTCGGGCTATGAGAATGGTGCCTCCGAACCATGATGTCTTTGAATAATGCGATGCAGAGATAAAAGTGGGGTCCTCAGGCCATGGCATGACGTTCTTGGGCTATGAAAATTGGGCCTCTGAACAATGACGCCTTTGGACAATTTGGCGATCTTTCAGCCCATGAAATGCAGGATTTGGCGATCTTTCAGCTCATGAAATGCAGGATTTGGCGATCTTTCAGCCGATTCAAGACTTAAATGAAGTGGCGATATTTCAGCCAATGCAAGACATACATAAAATTGGCGATCTTTCAGCCGATGCAGGATTTAAATGAAGTGGCGATATTTCAACCGACGCAAAATTTAAATGAAGTGGCGATATTTCAGCCAATGCAAGACATAAATAAAAATGGCGATCTCTCAGCCGATGCAGGATCTAAATGAAGTGGCGATATTTCAGCCGATGCAAAATTTAAATGAAGTGGCGATATTTCAGCCAATGCAAGACATAAATAAAAATGGCGATATTTCAGCCGATGCAGGATTTAAATGAAATGGCGATCTTTCAGCCGACGCAAAATTTAAATGAAGTGGCGATATTTCAGCCAATACAAGACATAAATAAAAATGGCGATATTTCAGCCGATGTAGGATTTAAATGAAATTGTGATCATTCAGCCATGAAATGCAGATGGAGGTAGAGCTTAACCTCGGAAGGCCGAATAGTAGCCTTATGCAATGCAGAGAATGCAGATGGAGACAGAGCTTAGTCTCGGAAGGCAGAATAGTAGCCTTATGCAATGCAGAGAATGCAGATGGAGGTTGTGCTTAACCTCGGAAGGCAGAATAGTAGCCTTATGCAATGAAGAAAATGCAGATGGAGACAGAGCTTAGTCTCGGAAGGCAGAATAGTAGCCTTATGCAGTGCATAAAAAATGCGAACAATAGTAAAATTTCTTAGCTAATGTCTTGATAGCTGACAGCTGATTGCGATATTGTGGCTGCTGGGGATATCGGACAGTGGTTGTGAAGCGATAATCACGGGAGTTGTATTCCTGAAAGTACGAGTGTGTAAATGGATTTGCTGACTTGTGACTTGGGTGCCTGCATCCAAAGAAGAATCGTGAGTTTTGTAAAGGGACCGGTTAGTTCGCATTCCCGCTGGCTTCACTTGACTGGCTTGGCTCTGTTTATGGTGATACTATAGGTACCCTCGGGGCAGCGTTGTCAAACAAAGCGATTTCGATAATAGGCATGCATGAGTTTTGTTAAAGGTATGATATATGTATATATATTTAAAAAAAAGCTTTAGATGAACCAACGACCGCGACGTGGTTCAAAACATTGCGACCTTTCTTGCTACGGAATTTTGAGGGCCCTCCTCAAAATTCTGCCCCAGTTTAGTGGGTTGCTGCTTCTGACGGCTGCTTGCGGTAAATGGCTGAAATTACTTTGGAATTTTGAGGGTCCTCCTCAAAATTCTGCCCCAGTTTCCAATTGCGAGGGGAAATGAAAATTTTATTGAATTGTGACCGAACCCATAAGGCTGCCTACGTATCCCCTCTTAAACGGGAATCAGGTCAGACGTAGTTCAAATTACATAAGGAAATAATAAATGGTTACACATAGTATCGCTTCACTGCATCTGAATTTATTGGTTTTGGCCAAACTTCTCCGTCCATTTCTGCAAGTATGAGGGCTATTCTTGTCAGAACCCGATGAACCATGTATGGACCTTGCCAGTTAGGGGAGAACTTCCCTTTGGCTTCATCTTGATGTGGAAGAATCTTCTTCAACACCAGCTGCCCAGGTGTAAACCGTCTTGGTCTGACTCTTTTGTTGAAGGCTCTGGTCATTCTGTTCTGGTAAAGTTGACCATGGCAAACCGCGTTCATTCTCTTTACATCTATGAGAGCACACTGTTCGTAACGACTCTTTACTCATTCTGTATCGTTGATTTTTTGCTTCCTGTATGATTCTTAGGGATGGAATTTCTACTTTGACGGGGACGACCGCTTCCGTACCATAAACCAACATATAGGGAGTTGCACCAGTCGATGTGCGGACTGTAGTGCGATACCCTAACAAAGCAAATGACAGCTTCTCATGCCACTGCTTATGCTTTTCTACCATCTTTCTCAATATCTTCTTGATGTTCTTATTGGCGGCTTCTGCAGCTCCGTTCATCTGAGGTCTGTAGGATGTGGAATTCTTGTGTTTGATCTTGAAGGTTTCGCACATGGCTTCATCTAATCACTGTTGAGGTTGGAACCGTTATCAGTAATGACTGATTCTGGGATCCCGAATCGACAAATGATACGGTCACGGACAAAGTCTGCCACGACTTTCTTAGTCACTGCTCTGTAAGATGCTGCTTCAACCCATTTAGTGAAATAATCAATTGCTACTAGGATAAACCTGTGCCCATTTGATGCGGCAGGTTCGATTGATCCGATAACATCCATTTCCCATGCGGCGAACGGCCATGGCGAGCTCGTTGCATTAAGCTCATTTGGAGGCACTTTTATCATGTCTGCATGGATCTGACAGCGGTGGCACTTTCGAACATACTGGATGCAGTCCGCTTACATAGTCATCCAGAAATAACCTGCCCGGAGTATCTTCTTGGCTAAGACAAAACCGTTCATATGTGGACCACAGGTCCCAGCATGAATTTCCTCTAGCAGTTTGGATGCTTCCTTTGCGTCAACACACCTTAGCAATCTCAAATCAAGAGTTCTCCTATATAGGATTCCTCCGCTGTGGAAGAAATTGTTGGATAATCTTCGCAGAGTGCGCTTCTGCATAGCATTTGCAAGCTCTGGATATTTCCTTTGGCTAAAAATTCCTTGATGTCGTGNTGAAGAATTGTGGATATCTTCGCAGAGTGCGCTTCTGCATAGCATTTGCAAGCTCTGGATATTTCCTTGGCTAAAATCCTGATGCGTGAAACCAAGGCTTTCCGTCTGCTTTTTCCTCGACATGAGCACAGTTAGCTGGCTGATCATGAATCTTTACTGGAATAGGGTCAATGAAGTTCTTATCTGGATGCTGAATCATGGATGATAGAGTGGCCAATGCATCGGCAAACTCATTCTGGACTCTGGGAACATGCCGGAACTCTGTCTTTATGAACCTCTTTCTCAACTCCTGTACATGATGCAAATACGGGAGTATCTTAGAGTTCTTGGTCGCCCATTCTCCTCGGACCTGATGTATAAGCAAATCCGAATCTCCGATCACTAGCAACTCTTGGACGTTCATGTCAATGGCCATCTTGAGCCCCAAGATGCAAGCTTCGTACTTGGCCATATTGTTGGTGCACGGGAACCTGATCTTGGAGGATACCGGATAATGCTGGCCGGTTTCTAATACTAGGACTGCTCCTATGCCAACTCCCTTGAAATTTGCTGCTCCGTCGAAAAACATCCTCCAACCGTCATAGGATTCTGCAATGTCCACTCCTATGAAGGATACCTCCTCATCAGGAAAATACGTCTTCAGAGGCTTGTATTCTCCATCCACAGGGTTTTCAGCGAGGTGATCTGCTAGGGCCTGTCCTTTGATTGCTTTCTAAGTCACGTAGACAATGTCAAATTCACTCAGCAGGATCTGCCACTTGGCTAGCTTGCCGGTGGGCATGGGCTTCTGAAAGATATACTTCAATGGGTCCATTCTTGATATGAGATACGTGGTGTAAGCACAGAAATAATGCCTCAACTTCTGAGCTACCCAAGTCAGAGCACAATAGGTGCGCTCTAGTAAGGAATACCGGGCCTCGTACGGGGTGAACTTCTTGCTGAGATAATAAATGGCCTGCTCTTTTCTCCCCGTTTCATCATGCTGCCCCAGAACACAACCAAATGCTCCATCCAATACTGCAAGGTAGAGCAGCAGGGGTCTACCTGGTTCGGGTGGAACCAGAACCGGCGGCGTTGACAGGTACTCTTTGATTCTGTCGAAGGCTTTCTGGTAGTCGTCAGTGCATTTGGTAGCGGCGTACTTCTTCAAAATCTTAAAGATCAGCTCACAAATGACAGTGGACTGAGCTATGAACCGGCTGATGTAGTTAAGTCTCCCCAAGAAACTCATAACTTCCTTCTTGCTCTTTGGCGGCGGCAATTCTTGAATAGCTTTAACGTTTGATGGATCTAATTCTATCACACGGCGGCTCACAATGAGCCCAAGTAGTTTTCCGGTAGGAACCCCAAATGCACATTTCACGGGATTCAGCTTCAGGTTGTACCTTCTCAGTCTATTGAAGAATTTCCTCAAATCTCCCATGTGATCAGCGGCTTTCTTGGATTTGATTATGACGTCGTCTACATACACTTCGATCTCCTTGTGTATCATGTCATGAAAAATTGTGGTCATGGCCCTCATGTAGGTGGCCCCTGCATTCTTTAACCCAAACGGCATCATTTTGTAATAATACATCCCCCACGGCGTATGAAAGCCGTTTCCTCAGCATCCTCTTCATCCATCCATATCTGATGGTACCCGGCAAAACAATCAACGAATGACTGCAACTCATGCTTGGCGCAGTTGTCAATCAAGATGTGTATATTCGGCAAGGGGAAGTCGTCTTTTGGACTGGCCCGGTTGAGATCCCGGTAATCGACGCAAACTCTAACCTTCCCGTCCTTCTTTGGTACTGGCACAATGTTGGCTAACCATGTTGGATATTCTACTACCCTGAGAACTTTGGCTTTGACTTGCTTAGTGACTTCTTCCTTGATTTTCAAACTCATGTCTGGCTTGAACTTTCTGAGCTTCTATTTCACTGGCGGACAGGCCGGATCAGTCGGTAATTTGTGAGCCACAATGGACGTGCTTAGACCAGTCATGTCGTCATATGACCATGCGAATATGTCCTCATATTCCTTTAGAAATTTTGTGTACTCTTCCTTCTCAGACGGTGACAAGTGAACGCTGACTCGTGTTTCTTTGATGTTCTCTGCATCTCCCAGATTGACGATCTCCGTCTCGTCCAGGTTGGACTTAGGCCTATTCTCAAAATTCTCAACTTCTTTAACGATTTCTTCCGGTATATCATCTTCCTCTGAATCTGTGTCCGTTTGTCGCGTTGTCTCGTCGCATGTCACAGTCGTTGGTTCATCAAGATAAGTAATAGTAATGCTATTTGAGTAAAGTAATGAGAGAAAATAATAAGAGAGGGATTTGTAAGAAAATTGAAATACTTTAATAAATTCCATAAGTGTTTTGAACATTGGAGCTCTTTCTTGCGAAAAAAGAAAAATGCGAAAGGAAAATAAACTTTAATAAAGCAAAATAGTGCGTAATGCTTTGTTTAGCCTTGCTACCTCGAGGCACGTCGGGCTCTGGTGGTTCTGACGGTCCAGTTGCTGAGGTGTGCTCCTCTGCTCACAGCCTGTATGGAAGGGACTTCCCCCCTCCTCCTCGAAAATGACACACCAATCCATATCATCCTCTTCCAGGAACAAATTCCTCATCGCTGCTAATACTTCCTCTTTTTCTGACCCATAGATAACCTCGGCTGGTTGAAAGTCTGCTCTAGACGGGGTATCGGCTGCTCCAATGGATAGTAAGGGCCACGTCAGGGTGGCGACCAGTCCTTGAATTCTTCCCAGTTATACTCATACCCCAACCCGAAGGTGGTACCATGCTTCTTGAGCTTGATAGGCTTAGCGATTCCTTGGAGATTTTTGCCAAGTCCATTGCCAGGTTCATATCCGCTCCAATTCAGTATGCTTTCAATTTTGTTGTTCCACCATTTGTCTTTGTCGACTGCGTTGACCCGCTCGATGTGGTGGTAAGTTTCCCCACCTAATCTTCTTCTTCCTCCAATTGCTGGAATGGTCTGTCGGCTATATATGGGGTTGCTATCGTCACCATGAATGATCACCTCCTGGTGATTCCATTCAAATTTCACTGCCTGATGTAGTGTTGATGCCACGGCCCCAGCGGCATGAATCCCTGGTCGTCCCAACAGCAGATTGTAAGAAGCCAACACGTCTACACTTGAAAATCAACATCAAACCAAGTGGGCCCCATTTGCAAACATAGGCTAATTTCCCCAATAGTGAACCTCTGAAAGCTTTGACGTTGATGGCCCCATCCTTGATTTCATGCAACCCTTTTCCCAATGTCTTGAGTGTTACCTGAGGACAAATGTTGAGACTGGACCCCCCATCGACCAGGATTCGGGTGATAAAATAATCTTCGCACTGCACAGTGATGTGCAATGCCTTGTTGTGACTCAATCCTTCTGGTGGCAGCTCATCCTCGTGAAAGGTGATTTTATGACTCTCCAACACTTGGCCCACCATGTTCGCCATTTCTCTTCCAGTGATGTTGCTTGGTACATATGCCCCACTCAATACCTTCAACAAGGCATTCTTGTGTGCATCAGAACTCTGTAATAAAGCCAAGATAGAAATTTGGGCCGGTGTTTTGTTCAGCTGGTCAATGACCGAGTATTCTTTGGCTTGTATCTTTCTCCAGAGATCACCGGGTCCAGTTTTAATGATGGCTTGTCGGCCAGAGGTCTGCTTACTCGACTCAGCTAAGTGTTCTGGGATATAAACCCTGCCGGTTCTTGTCATACCCTGCGCTGCAATTGTTTCTCCGAACTTGGCTTTTCCTTTCCTTCTTGCCTCGGCTGTGTAGTCCCACGGTATAGCTTTTGTGTGGAACGGTGTTACGGTTGTCATTGCTACTGGAATAGGCACCCTTTCCTTGGAAGGTAATATAGCAACTTCAAAGGGCTCAGGCGCTTTTGGGGACCCAAACTTGACCTCGATTGGTGTTGGCGTCCTTGCGGAGGCTGGTGCTTCAAACTCAAGCGGTATGGACATGTTCACCTCAGCATCTTCAGAAGGTTGAATTTGGACTACAACCGGGTTAAGAGTTACCGTTGGTTTCTTTGGATCGTCACCTTCCGTGATCAAACCGATCGATCCTTTGGGATCCCAATCATCTTCTATTTCAATCACATGAACACTTCCACCCTTGTGGTCTGGTAGAGGGTTGCTGCCGACGTTCGGAGCAGGCTCCTTTTCCACGATAATCTTGTTAT
>NW_017671155.1:279344-346176 GCF_001879085.1 Nicotiana attenuata | reverse complement strand
AACAAATAAAATATTAATTTGGCACATACCTTATAGTGTGTATTTCCTAACAAATATATAAAATGGACAAGAACTTAAAAAGGCCCATAAAGAGGCTTTTAGGCCACCAGACGTGGAAAAAGTCCCACATATTTTCCCTCAAATTAACAAACTACTTCATTACAGTACCCTAATGCAAGTGATTAGTGGCCTCCTTCCAACGACATCGAAAAGCTAGCAAATGGAGATAAAAATTACCGCTGCTCCCAAAGTTCCCTTGGTACCTACTACTATAAAATATTATAAAAAAGGAGAAAAATAACAACAGGAAAGCTAGCAAAATGCATAAGTTAAACAAAGAACCAACTAGAAGGTCATTTTCATTAAAGTACACAATAAACTTAGTGCAAGAATTGCCACAAAGGATTTGACGTGCACACTTATTTAAATTGTAACAAACGGCTACTAAAAGCCCAATTAAGAACACAACATTAGCTACACTTTTTAAGAAAAGGCAGCCACTTTATTTTGTGTGAACACTTCATCCTTAATTTGTTTGGTGATCTCTAATTAGTTAGTTATCCATCATCTCTTCTTCCAAGCAAAAAGCTGCAGTCAAAAGTTTTTTGCTTCCTCGGCCAATGTTTCAGCTCCTGTTTTGATACATCTTCCCATCAAATACACCATGGCTTATAGCAAAATGCACCTTCTGAGGATTTTGCTACATTTTCCATCGGTAAATCTTCTCCACTGGCGATCAAGCTCTTTGCAATGGTGGTTTGGTAAAGCATAATCCCTCGAATGTATATTGCTTTTCCTGCTTGCAAGAAGACTCTGAGCTTGCACCTCTACAATTTAACAAAAGCAACTTTGTAAGTACATCTAAAGAAAGCATAGGTTGAAAATTTTACGAGGTATTAAACTCATGACACACTAACACTTTTAATTCTACGGTTTTAGGACTCTCCCGAAAAGATTATTTATAGTAACTCTCACAAAATTTAGAAAATAAGGCAGCGAATATGTTATCACATATAACAGAGACAAGATTATGTAAAAAACTATTATAAATATAGTATTAGGTCTCTCCCCAAAAATTATATACAGATAACCGTCATAAAAATTAAAAATAAGGCAAGTGGAATATTACCACATAGTAACGAGAGACCTGAGAGTGTAAAAAAATATTTACACTATTGGTACACTATTAAGATCAAAACCAAATTCTAACTTGGAAAACTGATAAGAAATTAAACTTTCAAATTCATTTTTGATAATATATAAACCAGAGTCATATGCAAGACACTCATTTATAAGGAGGCTTTTTGTTTTAAAAATACAACTTTATGTCTCGACTGCATATAGCAAAACAATGTAATTAAACTTTCACTAATTTCCATTTATTTATTTAGATATTAGAGGTAATACATAATTAATGGAGATATCAATACCATTAGGTCATATTCAATAATGTATCATGCCTTAAGTACTTGCATATATGCCATTTGTATGCACTTAAGTGTAGTCTGAGTCCATGTTTCTTTGATTATGATGTAAACAAGATTAAGAGTTTAATATAATTATATTATTAAATATCAGATTGCATACAGAGTGTGTAATGATACTTATACATATTATATGAGGTTATTTTTATAGGGTTCTAATTGAAAATATTAGAAGTGGTAAAATACTTTATCTTATCTTGAATGTCAAAAATATGATTATTATAGTAAATTAATGTAGAATAGTTATATATTTAGTGGGTCTCTAACTATCTTATGTTGATTATTTGTGTATTTATTGCTGTGTTAGTCTTTTTTTTTAATTTTTGATATTGGAGTATATTATTCTATTACATTCATTATGTTCCTTCATGTTCATTTAATATTTTTATTGTTAATTTCTATTATCTCCCCAAGTATAAGATAATTATATCTTCTTTCTCTATGTATTATCTTTTATGATTTGGTTGTTATCATTATGTCTATTAGTAGCTGTGTCATAAGATTATCTTTATGTATTCTACATTCAGCATTAGTTGTAAGTATCTTCTTTATCTTGCAGGTTCCTTGGTAATTAATTTTATAGTGAATCCATTGTATTTTATTAGATATATTGGGGCATTCTTATTGTATTATTCTAAGTGTATGTATTTTATGTTAATTTATTATTAGACGTGGTTATATCTTTTATTCTTTCTTTACTTCTATGTAACCTTTCACTTATTGTACTTTTTGAAATATTTATTTAATTTTTGTTTTCTATATTAATTATTTATCTTTGATTATGTGTTATTTTTTTTCACATTATATTTTATCTTTTTGTTGCCTTAAAATATCTATTAGTAATTTGTTCGTATAGTGATGTAGTAACTCTTTTGTTTTCATATTTTTATTCTTTTATTTTATGTTGGTTTTGTTTATTCTTTCTAATTATATTTTATTTACTCTCATTTATGTAAGTCTTTTATTGTCATGGTTGTTATCTGTCTATTTATATATTTCTTTAGTATTAAAAAAAATTAAATAATTGTATATTCTTATGTGTTTTTATATGTAAATAGTTTGTATGTATTTGTGTTCTACTTGTGTTAAACCATTATCTCTTAAATGCTATGATATGTCTCTCTGTTTGTTTTTGGTGTTGTAGGTTCCTTGTCATTCCCAAGGTGAATGCTATATTTTATTTTTTTTTTTGTATTCTTAGTCTCTTATCTCTTAATATTTTGCATAATAATATGTGATGTCTTTCACCGATTAATGTAATTCTCGTGATCCTTTATATTAAGGGTTCTATATTCGGATTTATTAATTTATTCTTTACTCTTTGTGTTTCCTTATAATCTTTTTCCCTTATCTATCGTTAATTAATTTAAATTTGTATATTATTTTAGTAATATATAATCTTGATTTTATGTTTCTTTATATGTTTATGTATTTGTGGCTCTACATATTGTGTCTTTGATATTTGTTTTTTTATTTAAATGTGCAGATATTTGGGTACTTTTTTTCGTTCCCGGGGCTGTAGCACTCGGTAAAACGCCCCTGGGCTTATGTGTGGGCTTAGTCTCCATGAGACTTATGCCTCGTCCACCGGGCTTACGCCCGACACGCCCAACGCCCAGGGTACTAGGCTCGCCTAATAGAGCTTTATGCAATTGTATGTAACTAACCTTGTAAACTCCTCAAATTTTCTTAACAAATCGTTGAAAATTACTTCTTTCTTAATCATAAATCATTAATTAAGAGTATTTTATGTCTTAATTAAAATAAAAATTATTGCACGTCAGATCCGCTAAGAACTGCTATGATAGTAAATTTTAA
Source organism: Nicotiana attenuata (assembly GCF_001879085.1). Classification (NCBI taxonomy): domain Eukaryota; kingdom Viridiplantae; phylum Streptophyta; class Magnoliopsida; order Solanales; family Solanaceae; genus Nicotiana; species Nicotiana attenuata. The sequence continues at coordinate 342,874 of NW_017671155.1, read as the reverse complement.
ATAAATCTTTCATTTCAAAAGTATTTATTTATTAGCTCTTTGTTATGTCTTTACTATATAATAGTCCATAATTTTTTTATAATTATTTTTCTAAATATTTTTTTCAACATTTACGAGATACAATACTTATAATTTAATATCTTAGTATTAGCTAGTAGTTATTTACAAATAATTAGTTATCATGATATTGTTATGAATCAATTATGTGTCAGTTTATTAACTTGTTGAAACTTAAAAATAGATGATGCTACAGCAATCTTATTAAATTGTGAATTATGTTTTTATATAAATTCTCTTTCGAATAGAAAGCATATTAAATAAAAAGTAGTATTTTAAGTAAAATATCAAAATTATAATATTGAAATTCTTTCAAGATTTATTACTCCTTAAGCGATACATATAAGATTTCATATCGGATTATATTCTTTTTGATGTTTGAGTTGTAACGATGTTACAACTAATTTTCATATTATGATATATGTCATACTTTTCGCATTATTCATAGTCGAATTATAATTATGTAAATATTTTAAATAGATTATTTTGTTATAATTTTGTGATTTTAATGTAATTTTTAATAATTATTTTTTATTTTATACTATTTTAAATTCTTGAAATTTAGTAAAATTTAAGTATCGTGGGACTTACGCCCCATGTCTCAGGGCTTACGCCTCGCCTCGTCAGAGTAAAACACCTCGCCTCACGCTCCTGCATTTTAAAAAAACATTGGTCTTGAGTAAGACAAGAATCAAGGTCATTTCTAATCAATGGTATCAAAATCAGACCTATATTATTCATAATTTATCCGACTGAAGGCTCCCCATGTTTTTTTTTTTTTTTTTAAAATCCTTAATTATATTATAGATAATTAATTGCTGAGCATCATTAAGGTGCCTAATATAATATACCAATTAGTATTGTTTTCTACAGCCAACAGAGGTTGTCATAATTAATACTACTATTCGAAGTTACCTTAATGAAAAAAATTTGTAATTGTCTGCTTCATATCTCTTATTTAGTATTGTTCTCGTTTTTTAATCTATTTGATGTGTTTTTTCTTATTGTTGTTTCATGCTTTTCCCATTTTTTCATTATTTTATTTCCTGTTCTTTCTTGCTGCGGCACAATGTTGCAGTTGGGGGTCTATCGGAAAGTAGACTATCTTAACCAGCACGAGGTATGGTAGGGTCTGTGCTACACATGCACTACTCTCCCAGACCTCACTAGTGGATATATCACTAGGAATAGTCATTTTAATTTGTTTGTTTTTGTCACGACCCAAAACAACGACCCGTCGTGATGGCGCCTATCAATGATACTAGGTCACCCGTTATTACCAAAACGCATTCAACAATAACAGAAAATAAATTAAGACTTTTAAAATAACTGAAATCTTTGCACAAAACGGGGTGAAACCCCAAAACATAATGCACGAAAATAAAACCCGACATAGGGGTGTCACTAGTCATGAGCATCTAAATAACCGATTCGAAAGTAACAAGACAAACATAGTCTGGAATCCGAAATATAGAAAAATAAGGAAAGATAGGGAGAAAAAAGAGCAGGGTTTCAAATGCCAGGCAGCTACCTCGCGATCCAAATGACCAGCTACGAGTATTATCAACAACCTCCACGATCCAACAGCTCCTGGATCTGCACGACGAGCTGCATGGAGTAACGTGAGTACACCAATTCAGTAAGTAAAAATAATAAATAAGGATTTGAAGATAGTGACGAGCTACACAGTTTTAGTTCAATGTCAATAGGCGAAATACATAATCAGCCCCTCCAAGTTGTCCACAACGTCATTTGAACACCTTAACTGATCCTTTTTCATTTTAACATTCAAGTGGCTATTAAATGTATCTCCGTGAACATAATAAATTTTTGATAAATATAAATTAAATACATTAACAAACTCTTTTTATTAATTAACCAACCCCCCCCCCCCCCCCTTCATCTTCTTCCTTCTCACTCCCCCTCTCGCCCACCCCCCTCTTTCCCCGTAAAATAACCTCTCACACTAATTCCCTAGCACCTTCCAAGAAATTGCGATGACAAAAACCCACATAAAATTGATATGAAATTGAGTGGTGGTCAGCTGATTTCCGGCAATTTTCACCCATGAAATTGGAAGTGAAATTGGATTCACCAGATTTCACCAGATTTGATTTTGAACACTCTATTCTTTTTCATATATAGAGAGAGAAAGTAACGATATCGTAATTCGTATATGAAGAAGACATTTTACTAACATTCCAAACACCTTTTGTAAATAATATGAACAAACAGCACTATTTTCTCACTTTCTTCTCCCTAGAAAATTCTGTTTTTCACTTCTTCCAAAGTATATTTTAGTCATGGCGAGGAACGTGAGTATTCCGCGGCGGTGGAGGGTGGAGAGATTGGAGGAGTTTGATAATTGTGCCCGTCTTTTGATTCTTATGAAGTTCGTGTTCTTGCTGTCGATGATAGTCTCGTCGCGATCGAAAAGTTATTGAACGAATCTACTGAAATCACATCTGGCAGAGGTTGAATGAAAATCCAAAACCCCAATTGAGTTGTGTGTTTTTATCCAACATCCCAAAAAAGATAAGCCTAATTTTAAAGATCTCTCACGGCGTTAGATGTAAGTGGTAACACACAAAATTTGCCATGTCAGCGTAAGGGGTTTAAGAGATATACTTCTACCAAAGCAGAGGTGTCTATCTGGTCACATAACAAGTTAAAGTGTTCAAATGACCGTTGTGAAACAACTTGGAGGGGCTGTTTATGTATTTCTGCCTTTTCAATAATTTCAGAAAGGAAAATAGTCATGCTTCCAAAGTTCCGGTAATTCAAGTGAAATCAGTTTATTTTAGGCAAGTTCAAGTAAAACTAGATAAGAATATCTTTTACCGGTTTTCAAAACATGTGATATAAGACAACTATGCTGCATCATAATGTAATCAGTATACTACCTCTCAGGCAATCATCTCTCAGTCCTCCCAATCACTCCTAACCTTCACAATAACTCATTCCTCAGAATTACTAGCACTCGGCTACTCGGCACTTCGCAGCATCGCACTCGGTAGGTACCTGCGCTCACTGGGGGTGGCAGACTCCAAAGGGGACTCCTCACGCCAAGCATATAAAAACCAATCATGCATAAGATAATCAGGCCCACGGCCTCACTCAAGCATAAATCAATAAAAACACGTTGTGGCATGTAGCGCCGATCCCATAAATATCCTTACAATCAGACCCTCGCGCTCACTCAATCATCAACTCTCCAGCTCTCTGGGGCTCTCAGATATCAGGAAAATCAGCGCCCAAACAACAATAACAATGTGCAATTCGAACAGAATAACAGAGATTGAGATATGATATGCGAGTACAAACTGTGACTGAGTACAAATAGCATTTAATCAGGCAATCAAGATGTAATTACGGCCCCTACGGGACCCAACAATGCCAAACATATAGCCTAAAATGGTTATCTAACAATGATTTACGTCAATCTTCCATAACACATAGAGAGCATTTAGCTAACAACATGTTGTTAAACTTTAACAGTTCTACCGGGATAGACTCAAGTCACAATCCCCTTGGTGCATGCACCACGACGCCGTCACCTAGCTTGTGAGTTACTCCAAAATATTCACAAGACATAATATCCGGGGTTTCATACCCTCAGGACCAGATTTACAACTGTTACTTACCTCAATCTGAGCAAAAACCTATTCCGCGATGCCTTTGCTCTCGAATCGGTCTCCAAATGTCTCGATTCTAGCAAAAGTTAATACAACACAATCAATATATGCCAAGGAACCAATTCCACAAGAACAACTACTAAATTGGACTCAAATCCCGAAATTTGGCTCAAACCGGCTTCCGGTTCACGTCTCGAAATCCAAAAAAGCCACAAAACCTGAAAGTCCATTCACTCACGAGTCTAACCATACGAGATTTATCATAATCCGATATCATTTGCGTCACTCAAAACCCCAAATTACGCTTTTCAAAATCCCAAGCCCTAACCCCCAATTTCACTTTAAAACCCCACTAATTAGATGAGAAATCAAGGAGAAAAAGCAACATAAGATAAGGGTATCTTAAGGCTCAAGGTGACTTACCTTAGTGAAAATCTTTTGAATCCCCTGCAAAAATCCACCTCAAAAGCTCCAAAGTCCCGAGTTGAAAATGGTGGAAATGAGGAAAAATCACGAAGTCCTCTATTTATACCTTCTACCGCAGCAAACAACATATGCAGGTACCGTTTAAGCTTCTGCGATGCCGCACCCGCGGAAATTCCATCGAGGTGCGCGATCCCACTTACTCTCCCAAAATCTGCATCTGCGCTGGTCAAATACTATCGCACATGCGACGTGCGCACCTGCGGGCCCTGCCCGCTTCTACGATCCTTTCTTCCCAGGCCCTTTTATGCATCTGCGCTGCACTTTCGCGCATCTGCAATTTTGGCAGATGCGCTCAAATCATGCCACCTGCGCTTCTAATCCACTGTCAGCCTTGCCCGCATTTGTGAGCCCCTCTTCACTTCTGCAGGGCCGACCTGGCGGAATCCCCACTGAAGCTGCGAAAATACCAGAACCAACAGCTTCAGCTGCACTTCTTCAACTCAAAAACTATCTGATAACCACCCGAAATCACCTCGAGGCCCCTCGGGACCACAACCAAACATACCGACATGTCCCATAAATCATACGAACTTAGCCAAATAATCATTCAAATCACCTCGACCAACATCAAAACACCAAATTACAACTCAGATACAACCTAAGAACTTCTAAACTTCGCGAATTCCACAAACGGTGCCGAAACACAACCAAAAAAGTGTCCGAAAGACCTCAAATTTTGCACAGCAAGTCAAAATGACTCATGGAGCGTACTCTCCACTTTCCGGAATTCTATTATGAACCCGATATCAAAATTTTCCACTTTGCCGGACCAAAATCGCAAAAATTCTAACTTTCGCCAATTCAAGCCTAAGTTGATACTACAGACCTCCAAATCATTATTTTGGCAGCGCTCCAAAGTCCAAATCACCTACGGAGCTAACGGAATCATCCAAAATTCAAATCCGAGATTGTTTGCACATAAAGTCAACATCCTGTCAACTTTTTCCAACTTAATACCTTCTCATAAGAGACTAAGTGTCTCAAATTCACCCAAAAACCACTCTGGTCCCCAGAACTACTAACCCGGTAAGTTCAAAAATACAGCTATAGAACACAAAAAGAAGCAGAAGGGGGGGGGGGGGGGAACTAGGCTATAACAACTCTCAAATGACCGGCCGGGTCATTACATCCTCCCCTGCTTTAAACAAACGTTGTCCTCGAATGGGTCTAAAGAACATAACCCCTGGAGCCTCAAATAGGTGTGGATCATTGCTTGCTACATCTCCGCTCGGTCTCCCAGTGCCTCCCTCCACGGCTAGCCTCTTCTAACTAGCATTTTTCCGCTGAAGCTTATCCATTGATCTCAACTTTCGGACGACTTTCGCTGCAAAATAGCCACCGACTCACATCCATAAGTCAAATCACGCATCTAACTAAACCGGTGGAAATCTAAGACACGAATGAGACGGATCGTCATAACTTCGGGCGTAGAAAAACATGAAATACTAGATGCCCAACACCTGACAACTAGGTAGCAAAAGCAAGCCTCATAGGCCACATCCCCAATCCCTCCAGAGCACCTCAAACGACCCAATAAACCGAGGGCTTTCAAACTTGCCCTTCTTCCAAAATAGCAACCCTTCATGGGTGAACTTCAAAAGCAAAAACCTTCTCCCCACCATGTAAGACCATTCAACAGATCTTTCTGTCAGCATAACTCTTTTGTCGCTGATTGTGCTGTGCAAAGCCTCTCTCCTGACATACTGAGTCTCACAATGAGCGGAGGTTTGTCAGCATTCCGTAGAAAGCCACACGTCGGCGTTGAGATCCTGGGGTCCTAGAAAATTGGCACAGGACGAACAGAAGCCTAGCACCCGGCTCAAATCAACCCATGGGATCTACACTGCCTCCCATACAAAGCCTCATACGGGATCGCCTCTTAATGCTCGAAACTGATAACGGTTGTTGTAGGCTAAACTCTGCGAGTGGTAGAAACTAGTCCCATGGACCACCAAAATCAATGAAAACGCATGTAATATGTTCTAGTATCTGAACAGTGCGGCTCGACTGTCCGTCCATCTGAGGATTGAAATGTTTTTAGCTCAACCTCAACCTGAGTGCCCAACTCTCGCCTGCACAGCTCTCCGAAACTGGCGATGTAATTGCGTGCCTCGGTCTGAAATGAATGCGAAGCTGGCACAAAAGGACCCGTGCAGGCGAATAATCTCTTTTAATGTAAATGTCACAGACTGATCTAAAGAATAGGTAGTTACACACAAGAATTGAAAGTGGTGGACTTGGTCAATAACCGAACCCAACAGATCACCGCAAATAGGCATCAAAATTTCCTTGAAGTTCGGGGAAACTCCAAACTACGAAAACTATGGTGATCGCTCTTCATTTCCACTCTAGATCTCTATCTGGAAGTAAGCCACCCGGTCTCTGATGCTCAAATAATTCACCTGTTGGAGTTGAGACACCAAAAGCTAACAATCCCAACTATATTCTTTCTTCATTCTACTCCATCAGTAGTGTTGTCCCAAATACTGGTACATCTTCCGCACGCCCCGGATAGATGGATTACTTCGCGAGCTGTGGGCTTCCTCTGATCAAACGCCCGAAGCCCATCTACATTGGGAACAACATATCCGGCCCTGCATCCTCAATAACCATCATCTCCAATAGTCACATCCCTGGCATCATACGCTGAACCTTGTCCATGAGGACAAGAAAAATGAGGATCATCACAATACTGTGGCTGCTCTCTGATGCGATCAAACCAGGAAAACTGAGAAACCACATAAGTGTTCGCGCCCACCTTTTTCCTCTGCGGAAATCGGTTTGTGAGAACATTTGGGAGGACAACTCAATTCCTTTTTTGGTACACCAAGAGTTTTGATTTGAGTAACCAGAGATTGGGTAAGGGCTTGAAATATTATAATGGGAAGTGTGTTAGGCACCGCCTCAGTAATCCCACTAGTGTGGTTCCCGGCCAGACTATTATTGTGAATTTGGGTGACAATTTTAGCCATATAAACAAAAAAGGCTCAAATAAGAGGGGATTTTATTCACAAAAAGGTTTTTGAAAGTAAGCAAGGTTTTGAAAGAACAATTAGGAAGCTTATTCAAAAAATAAAGAGTTAAAGTGCTTGAAAAGAAAGAAATAAAGATAAAGGGAGGGCAGTTCCTAGGTTTTATTAATAATAATGGATCACCCCATACATGCCTTGGTAATCATCCTCAATGAGGGGCTACACGTGAACATTTATCGTGTTGTCAATCATATCCATATCTTACCCTTCCCCACCCTGTTAAGGTATTAATGCGCGTAATGGTCTCGTTTATCCTATCGCATGCTATTACCCGTTACCAATCCCATAAAGTCCCGGAGGCATTTAGGACTACTAATCCTAAAGGGGGAGGGATATTAGGCTTATTATTGTGGTTTTTAAAAAGTAAAATTTTCTAAGGGTGACATACAAAAAGCATATATAGCAAATTGAGGGAAATAAGCACTAGAAAACAAGAAGGCTCAGATATACCTCCTTTACACCAAAGAAGCACATAATTTAGGCATGAACTTACATACTGTTAAGGTCTAATAAGAAACATAAAGGTCGAGGTGGACTGATTTATTTACATATTCCAGATAAGAAGCCCGAATAGGCTGTCCCGGATTTGTAGTTAATTAGAAAAAGATTTAGATTTTTTGAATTTTTAACCTAAGCCTTGCCTAAGTGTGGGACGAGGAATCCTATAGGCATGGTATCTACTGAATTACGAACGCAGTAACAACAAACTGAATACGTAACCGGTTAAAAAAGAAGTCAGATTACAATTGAAGAAAAGGCAAGTTTTTTACGAAAAGGTTGTAAGTTCTTTTCAACTGATATCATGTTATTTACTGGTTTAGCTCCTATGCGCGAATGAAGGCGATTCAGAATTGCAATTAATAGTTTCCTTATAGACATACATTTCCTATGCGTAGTTGGTTTTAAAGCCCTTTGTAGATATTGTATATATATATATATATATATATATATATATATATATATATATATATTAAATTAAATACTTGGACTTGGACTTGGGGGCCAGGCCGGTTATTAAATTAATATTTTTATTTCTTTATTTCTATAACAAAAAATCTGTTTATTTGAATTTAAAATTCAAATAAACAGACACATCTGTTAATGAAGTAAAGTGTCTTTTCAGAAAAAGCCTGATTTTTGCTCTATAAATAAACACGAGATTCCCTACAATAATATTTAGAAAATCGGCAAGTATCAATTAGTGGCTTGTTGTGTCCTGAAGAAGATTGTCTGTATTTTCCCCAAATTTGTATACGAGCAATAACTTCTATAAGGAAAGTCGTTCTCACGCCTCAAGCCTTCTCAATCTCGTTTTCAATTACAATTATTTCTATCAGGGTAGACTGTCGATATCGGATGCGCCCTTTTTTCGTACCCAGCATGAATATGGAATACCTTGTGCATCGAGATGTCCTTTATAGTACTAGAGATGATTTGGGCCCAATCTCAAAACTAAATTTTTTTAACAAAAGTTGAAGTTAACTACTTTCTTGTCATGACCCGAATTTTCTACCGCCGGGACTATGATGGCGCCTAACATTGTACTCGCTAGGTAAGCCAACGATACAGAATATTTTAGCTTTTTCCTTTATCGTTTAAATATTTGAGACTTAACAAAAGTAAATCAGTAGAAATAAATGGGGAAGAACACAGTTTAAAAGCTTATCTTTATACTAATAACGAAAACCGTAATAAATTCCACCCAGAACTGGTGTCACAACTCACGAACAGTCTACGAATACTACAAATAATAGTCCGAACAAAAAGTTTACATCTGTCTCGAAAGTAAATAAAACAGAAATGAAGTAGGATAGAAGGGGACGCCGGGGCCTGCGGACGCCTGCAGGACTACCTTGGGTCTCCTATGGACTGAAGGCAGCAACCTCGAACTCTAAACAGCCACTAGCTCCGTAATCTGCACAGAAAGTGCAGAGTGCAGTATCAGTACAATCGACCCCATGTACTGGTAAGTGCCGAGCCTAACCTCGACGAAGTAGTGACGAGGCTACGGCGGCATCACAACATATACAACCTGCAACAGTTTATACTCAAACGGTAAAGAAATACGGAATGAAATATAACAGAAACTTGCATTAATGAATACAGAAACCAGCCATTCTACCAATACTCATCTATAACCAATCCTTAGGGAGTTCAACATCTCAGTAATGAATTTCAGCAGAAATGAATACTAAAAATAATAACTGATGCGGCGTGCATCCCGATCCCACCATATAAATAATAACAGTATCAATATTCACCCTTATTACTCCTTGTTGCAGGGTGCAACCCGATCCCTCCACTCCACCCTTATTACTCCTCAACACATATCACCCTTATTCCTCCTGTGCGGCGTGCAACCGGATCCCACCTGTCCACCCTTATTACTCCTTCTTGCGGCGTGCAACCCGACCCCACCAGACAATTACATTTCACCCTTATTCCTCATGTTGCGGCGTACAACTCGATCCCAATATATATATCAGCACCAATCACAAAAGAATAAAGACAAGTGTTTCACAAGTTAACTCAAATCCTCCACATTACTTATACCTCAATCCACACAATGGAATATCATTACGATTATGAAACTTCACCAGTGAAAACTACTCAGCGAGACCAACCAAGGTGCACCATAAGGCACCAATAAACCAATATAAGCCAACAGGGTAATAAAATGAAACTATGAAATAATTAAATACTTCAATAAAGAGAACAACAGTTAATATGAAGCAATTAGACATGGAAACATTTATGAGCAAGTAGCAATTAAGGCAAGAGAGCAATATATAGGGAAACGGGGAAGGGAACAGGCAAAAAATGATAATTTGGTGGCGCATAGGTACTCGTCACCACACCTATACGCCACACACATGGAATTTCACATAGCACAGAAGTCGGGGATCCCTAATCCCTCAAGTCAAGGTTAGACCAAACACTTACCTCAAGCCAACGGGTATTTCAAAGCTGAATCACCGATATACCTCTCGATTCCACCACCAAATCTACCTGTATCTAGTCATAATTAACTTAATAACATCAATAAATGCTAAATAACTCAACTCCAATTCATAATTATAGGTTTTCAAACATTTTCCCCAAAAAGTCAAAAACCCGACCCCGAGCCCGCTTGGTCCAACTCGGAATTCAGACCAAAATCCGATTACCCATTCACCCCGAGCCCGGAAATATAATTGGTTTTTGAATCCGACCTCAAATTGAGGTCTAAATCCCCAATTTATAAGAATCCCTAATCCCAACCAAAAACACCCAATTTCTCATGAAAATCCCTAGATTTTGTGATGAAATCTTGAAAAAAGATGAAATAGATTTAAAGAGTTGAGTTAGAAATCACTTACTTATGATTTGGAGAAGTTGGGTCTTTGAAAAATCGCCTATGGAGGTTTGGGGTTCGAGAGAATTGAAAAATGGGTGAAAATCCCATTTAAGTCCCAACTTAACTGCTGCAGATGTCGCAATTGCGACTGGAGCTTCACATTTGCATGCTCGCAAATGCGAGAAAGGCATCGCAATTTCGAACCATCCGCATTGTTGCTGCTGTCGCAAATGCGAACCATTTGGTCGCAAACGCGAATCCCCCCCCCCCGGCCCTGACTACTTCGCAAATGCGAAGAACTGTTCGCAATTCCGAACACTAGCCTCCACACCTACTCTTCGCAATTGCGATGAGTAGGTTGCAAATGCGAACCCATTAGTGGTCACAAATGCGAGGCTTGATCTCGCAATTGCGAGATCAGAGGCTCTGCAATAGAACTGAAACACACCAGCAAAACTTCTAAGTTCAAAACACTCCGTAGCCTATCCAAAACTCACCCAAGCCCTCGGGACTCCAAACTAACTCACAAGTCATAAAACATCATATGAACTTTCTCGCGCGATCAAATTGCCAAATAACATCTAGAACCATGAATTCAAAACCAAAACTGATGAAATTTTCAAGATAGTTCGAAATTTCTAACTTTTCAACCAAAGATCCGAATTACATCAAATCACCTCTGTTTTTCACCAAATTTCACAGATAAGGTCTAAATACCATAACTGACCTATACCGGGCTCTGAACCAAAATACGGGCCCGATACCAACAAGATCAAATTTTATTAAATTTCCAATAACCATTATATTTTCAGTTAAACAATTTTCTTCAAAAATTTATTTCTTGGGCTAGAGACATCGGAATTCGATTCCGGACATACGCCCAAGTCCCATATTTTACTACGGACCCTCTTGGACCGTCGGAACACAGGTCCGGGTCCATTTACCCAAAATGTTGACCGAAGTCAACTAAAATTATCTTTTTAAGCCATCAAACATTATTTCTTAAATTTTTCACACAAATCGAGGAGGGATAAAAGGAGGTTTTCAAGGCCACAGAACACGCAAACACATTCTAAAACAAAAGATGAACTTTGGGTCATCACATTCTCCACCTCTAAAACAACCGTTCATCCTCGAACGGACATAGAAGAGTACCTGAGTCGGTGAAAAGATGGGGATATCGGCTCCGCATATCGGACTCGGACTCCCAGGCTGCCTTAACAGGATGAGCTCTCCACTGCACACGAACCGACGGATAACTCTTCGATCTCAGTTGTCGAACCTGCCGGTCTAGAATAGCTACTGGCTCCTCCTCGTAGGTCAAATCCTGGTCCAACTGGACAGTACTGAAGTCTAACACGTGGGATGGATCGCGGTGATACTTCCGAAGCATGGACACATGAAACACTAGGTGCACAACTGATAAACCTGGCGAGAATGCAAGTCTGTAAGCCACCTCTCCCACTCGATCAAGGATCTCAAAAGGTCCGATGAACCTAGGTCTTAGCTTGCCCTTTTTCCAAATCTCATCACGCCCTTCATGGGTGACACCCGAAGCAACACTCGCTCCTCGACCACGAATGCCACATCACGAACCTTACAGTCAACATAACTCTTTTGCCTGGACTGAGCTGTACGAAGTCTATCCTGGATGATCTTAACCTTATCCAAGGCATCCTGTACTAAATCTGTACACAGCAACCGAGCCTCTCCCGGCTCAAACCATCCAACGGGCGATCGACACTATCTACCATATAATGCCTCGTAAGGAGCCATCTGGATGCTCGACTGGTAACTGTTGTTGTAGGAAAACTTTGCTAACGGCAAGAACTGATCCCAAGAACCTCCAAAGTCAATAACACATGCTCAGAGCATATCCTCCAAAATCTGAATAATACGCTCAAACTGTCCGTCCGTCTGAGGATGAAATGCTGTGCTCAACTCGACCCGCATACCCAACTCACGTTGCACTGCCCTCCAGAAATGCGAGGTAAACTGTGTACCTCGATCAGAAATGATAGACACGGGCACACCATGAAGACGAACGATCTCACGAATATAGATCTCTGCCAACCGCTCCGAAGAATTGGAAACTGCCATAGGAATGAAATGCGCTGACTTAGTCAGCCTATCCACAATAACCTACACAGCATCGAACTTCCTCTGAGTCCGTGGGAGTCCAACAACGAAGTCCATATTGATACGCTCCCACTTCCACTCAGGAATCTCAATCTTCTAAGCAAACCATCAGGTCTCTGATGCTCGTACTTTACATGCTGACAATTCAAACACCGAGCTACGTATGCAACAATATTCTTCTTCATCCTCCTCCACCAATAATGCTGCCACGAATCCTGATACATCTTTGCGGCGCCCAGGTGAATAGAATACCGGGAACTATGGGCCTCCTCTAGAATCAACTCACGAAGTCCATCCATATTAGGCACACAAACACAACCCTGCATCCTCAAAACTCCATCATCTCTAACTATAACCTGCTTGGCACCACCGTGCCGCACCATGTACCTAAGGACAAGAAAATGAGGATCATCATACTGCCGCTCCCTGATACGCTCAAACAATGAAGACCGAGCGACTATACAAGCTAGAACACGACTGGGCTCAAAAACATCCAACCTCATGAATTGATTGGCTAAAGCCTGACATCCAAAGCAAGCGGCCTCTCACCGACCGGAATGTACGCAAGGCTGCCCATACTAGCTGACTTCCTACTCAAAGCATCGGCCACAACATTGGCCTCCCCAGGATGATATAATATGGTGATATCGTAGTCTTTCAATAGTTCCAACCACCTTCTCTACCTCAAATTTAGCTCATTCTGCTTGAACAAGTATTGCAAACTCTTATGATCCGTGAACACCTCACACGATACACCATATAGATAATGCATCCAAATCTTCAGCGCGTGAACAATGGCTGCTAGCTCCGAATCGTGAATTGGATAATTCTTCTCATGAATCTTCAGCTGCCGCGAAGCATATGCAATAACCTTGGCATTTTGCATCAACACCGCACCAAGTCCAATACGATATGTGTCACAATAAACTATATATGGCCCTGAACCTATGGGCAACACCAACATCGGCCCGTAGTCAAAGCTGTCTTGAGCTTTTGAAAGCTCGCCTCACACTCGTTCGACCACCTAAACTGGGCAGCCTTCTGGGTCAACCTGGTCATCGGAGCTGCAATAGATGAAAACCCCTCCACAAATCGACGGTAATAACCCGCCAAACCCAATAAACTCCGGATCTCTGTAGCTGATATTGGTCTAGGCCAGTCCTTGACTGCTTCAATCTTTTTCGGATCCACCTGAATGCCCTTTGCTGATACGACGTGACCCAAGAATGCAACTGAACTCACCCAAAACTCACATTTCGAAAACTCAGCATATAACTGGCTGTCTCTCAGAGTCTGAAGAATGACTCGAAGATGCTGCTCGTGCTCCTCCCGGCTGCGGGAGTAGATCAAAATATCGTCAATGAAGACAATCACAAAGAAATCCATATAGGGCTTGAACACCCAGTTCATCAAATCCATAAATGCTGTTGGGGCATTTATCAACCCAAATGACATTACTAGAACATAATGCCCGTACCGAGTCCGCAAAGCTGTCTTAGGGACATTGGATGCCCTAATCCTCAACTGATGGTAGCCAGATCTCAAATCAATCTTCGAAAATACCTTGGCACCTTGAAGCAGGTCAAATAAATCATCAATCCCCGGCAATGGATACTTGATCTTGACGGTGACTTTGTTCAACTGCTGATAATCTATACACATCCTTATTGATCCATCCTTCTTCTTAGCAAACCATATTGGGGCACCCCAGGGCAAGACACTGGGTCTAATAAAGCCCTTATCAAGCAAATCCTGCAACTGCTCCTTCAATTCCTTCAACTCTGGCGGGACCATACAATATGTCGGGATAGAAATGGGCTATGTGACCGGAGCCAAATCAATGCAAAAGTCAATATCCCTGTCGGGTGGCATCCCCGGCAGGTTTGTAGGAAACACCACTGGAAAATCCCGAACAACTGGCACAGAATCCATAAAAGGAACCTTAGTACTAGAATCACAAACATAAGCCAAATAAGCCAAACACCCCTTCTCGACCATACGCCGAGCCTTCATATAAGAGATAACCCTGCTGGTAGAAGGACAAGGAGTCCCTCTCCACTCCAATCGAGGCAACCCCGGCAATGTTAAGGTCACGATCTAGGCGTGACAATCCGATATGGCATGATAAGGTGACAGCAGATTAATCCCCAAAATGACATCGAAATCCACCATATCGAGAAGTAGGAGATCTACACTAGTCTCAAGACCCCCAATAACGACCACACACAAACGACAGACACGATCTACAATAATGGAATCACCCACCGCCGTGGACACATATACGGGAGAACTCAAAGAATCAAGAGGCACAACCAAATACGAAGCAAAATAAGAAGACACATAGGAGTATGTAGACCCTGGTTCAAACAGAACTGAAGCATCTCTACTACAAACTAGAACAGTACCTGTGATAACTGCATCGGAGGACTCAGCCTCAGGCCTGGCTAGGAAAGCATAACATCGGGGCTGGGCCCTACCACTCTGAACCATATCTCTAGGACGGCCCCCTGTTGGCTGACCTCCACCTCTAGCGGCCTGGCCTCCACCTCCAACGGCCTGACCTCCACCTCTAGCGGGCTGACCCCTACCTCTGGCTCCCTAACCCCTACCTCTAGCTGGCTGGGCAGGCGGTGCCGGAATTATGGCACGAGAACCCTGTTGCTGTGACTGAGCAGCCACTAATCTCGGACAGGTCCTCCAAACATGCCCATACTCACCACACTCAACACATCCATCTGAATACTGCGGCTGAGGGAACTGAGACTGACCTTGACAGGCTGGCTGACCACGATAATAACTCTGAAGAGGAGGTGTTCGGATGGAAGCTGGTGGTGCAGTATGAGCCGGCTGCTCTGAAGGAGGTACATAAGGACCACGACCCCCTAAAGCCCCATGAGATGTCTAGGGTGCTGAATGAAACGGCATGGGATGATGGCCTCTGCCAAAAGTACCTCGACCTCCAGATGAAGTCCCACTGAATCCACCGGAATGACGCGGCCTCTTTTCAGACCCCTGACCACTCCCCTGTGATAGAACCATCTCAACTCGTCTGTCCACATTGGCTGCCTCCTGGAAAGAACTCACTCCCTGTCTCCTTAGCCATCTGCA
Source organism: Nicotiana attenuata (assembly GCF_001879085.1). NCBI lineage: Eukaryota > Viridiplantae > Streptophyta > Magnoliopsida > Solanales > Solanaceae > Nicotiana > Nicotiana attenuata. The sequence continues at coordinate 327,080 of NW_017671155.1, read as the reverse complement.
ATCTGATAGGCTGAGCAAGTCCCTCAATAAACCTCCTCACCCTCTCTCTCTCAGTGAGAAGTATAAGAAGAGCATGACGGGCCAAGTCAATAAATCTGGTCTCGTACTGAATAACGGTCATAGAACCCTGTTGGAGGCGCTCAAACTAGCTCCGGTAGTCCTCTCTCTAAGTGAAAGGGAGAAACTTCTCTAGAAATAGCTGAGAGAACTCATCCCAAGTCTAAGCAGGCGACCCAGCTGGTCTAGCAAAACAAAAATCCCTCCACCATTTCTTGGCAGAACTTGATAAGCGAAAAGAAGCAAAGTCGACCCCATTAGTCTCCACTATCCCCATGTTCCGTGGAACCTCATGGAAACTGTCCAAATAGTCCTGGGGATCCTCTGAAGATGTACCGCCATAGGTAGTAGTGAAAAGCTTGGTGAACCTGTCCAATCTCCACAAAGCATCGCAGGACATAGCTGATCCATAATCGGTCTGTGCTACAATACCTGACGGAACTACCCTAACAGGCTGAGCTACTAGAGTCTAAAACTGGGGAGCCATCTGCTCCGGAGTGTGAGTAGCGGGACTCTGTGCTCCTCTCCCGGCCCGAGAGACGGCTGGTGCTACAGGGAGTATGCCTGCCCGAGTAACACTCTCCATAAGGCCCATTAGACGGACCAAAGCATCCTGAAGTACCGGGGTAGGTATGAACCCCTCTAGAACCTGAGATGGCCCTGCTGGAACGGTCTAGGCCGGAACCTCATCATTAAACTCTATCTGAGGCTCCGCTGTTGGTGCTGCTGCTCGAGCTCTCAGTTGAGCCCTGCCCCTGCCTCGGCCTCTAGCACGGCCTCGGCCTCATCCTCTTCCCCTCGTAGGAGCTGCCACTGAGGGATCGGGCTGCTGATAAGCTAATGAAGCGGTACGTGTTCTCGCCATCTGTGAAAGAACAGAGTAGAGAGTTCAATTAGCAATAAGAGATCAAACTGTACGACAGAGATATATAGAAGTGAAATTGTTCCTAACTCTTTAGCCTCTAGGGATAAGCACAGACGTCTCTGTATCGATCCCTAAGACTCTACCAAGCTTGTCCGTAAATTGTGAGACCTAAGCAACCTAGAGCTCCGATACCAACTTGTCACGACCCGAATTTCCCACCGTCGGGAACGTGATGGTGCCTAACATTGTACTTGTTAGGCAAGCCAACGTTACAGAATATTTCACCTTTTTCCTTTATCTTTTAAATATTAGAGACCTAACAAAAGTAAATCAGCGGAAATAAATGCGGAAGAACACTGTTTAAAAGCTTATCTTTATACTAATAACGAAAACCGTAATAAATTCCACCCAGAACTGGTGTCACAACTCATGAACGGTCTACGAATACTATAAATAATAGTCTAAACGAAAAGTTTACATCTATCTCGAAAGTAGATAAAACAGAAATGAAGTAGGATAGAAGGGGACGCCAGGGCCTGCAGACGCCTGCAGGACTACCTTGGGTCTCCTATGGACTGAAGGCAGCAACCTCGAACTCTGATCAGCCACTTGCTCCGTAATTTGCACAGGAAGTGCATAGTACAGTATCAATACAACCGACCCCATGTACTGGTAAGTGTCGAGCCTAACCTCGACAAAGTAGTGACGAGGCTAGGGCGGGGCATCACAACATATACAACCTGCAACAGTTTATACTAAAACGAAAAGGAAATACGGAATGAAATATAACAGAAACTTGCATTAATGAATACAGAAACTAGCCGTTCTACCAATCCTTAGGGAGTTCAACATCTCAGTAATGAATTTCACCATAAAAGAATACTAAAAACAATAACTGATGCGGTGTGCATCCCGATACCACCATATAAAAATAACAGTATCAATATTCACCCTCATTACTCTTTGTTGCGGGGTGCAACCTGATCCCACTAGTCCACCCTTATTACTCCTCAACAAATATCACCCTTATTCCTCTTGTTGCGGCGCCCAACTCAATCCCACATGTCCGCCCTGATTACTCTTTTTTGCGGCGCGCAACCCAATCCCACCAGACAATTATATTTCACCCTTATTCCTCCTGTTGCGGCGTGCAACTCGATCCCAATATATATATCAGCACCAATCACAAAAGAATAAAGATAAGTGTTTCACAAGTTAACTCAAATCCTCCACATTACTTATACCTCAATCCACACAATGTAATATCACTATGATTATGAAACTTCACCAGTGAAAACTACTCAGCGAGACCAACCAAGGTGCACCATAAGGCACCAATAAACCAATATAAGCCAATATGGTAATAAAACGAAACCATGGAACAATTAAATACTTAAATAAAAAGAACAACAGTTAATATGATGCAATTAGTCATGGAAACATTTATGAGCAAGTAGCAATCAAGGCAGGAGAGCAATATATAGGGAAACGGGGAAGGGAAAAGGCAAAAAATGATAATTTGGTGGCGCATAGGTACTCGTCACGACACCTGTACGCCACACACATGGAATTTCACATAGCACATAAGTCGGGGATCCCTAATCCCTCAAGTCAAGGTTCGGCCAAACACTTACCTCAAGCCAACAGGTATTTCAAAGCTCAATCACCGTTTTACCCCTCGATTCCACCACCAAATTCACCCGTATCTAGTCATAATTAATTTAATAACATCAATAAATGCTACATAACTCAACTCCAATGCATAATTATAGGTTTTCTAACATTTTCCCCAAAAAGTCAAAAACCCGACCCCGAGCCCCTTGGTCCAACTCGGAATTCGGACCGAAATCCGATTATCCATTCACCCCCGAGACCGTATATATAATTGGTTTCGAAATCCGACCTCAAATTGAGGTCTAAATCCCCAATTTATAAGAATCCCTAATCCTACCCAAAAACACCCAATTTCCCATGAAAATCCCTAGATTTTATGATGAAATCTTGCAAAAAGATGAAATAGATTGAAAGAGTTGAGTTAGAAATCACTTATGGAGGTTTGGGGTTCGAGAGAATTGAAAAATGGGTGAAAATCCCGTCTAAGTCCCAACTTAACTGCTGCAGATGTCGCAATTGCGCCTGGAGCTTCGCATTTGCGATGCTGGCAAACGCGAGAAAGGCATCGCAATTTCGAACCATCCGCATTGCTGCTGCTATCGCAAATGCGAAGCAAATGCGAAGTCCCCCCCCCCTGCCCTGACTACTTCGCAAATGCTAAGAACTGTTCGCAATCGAGAACACTGGCCTCCACAGCTACTCTTCGCAACTGCGATGAGTAGCAAATGCGAACCCAGCAGTGGTCGCAAATGCGAGGCTTGATCTCACAATTGCAAGATCAGAGGCTCTACAATAGAACTGAAACACACCAGCAAACTTCTAAGTTCAAAACACTCTGTAGCCTGTCACCCGAGCCCTCGAGGCTCCAAACTAACCATGCACACAAGTCTCAAAACATCATATGAACTTGCTCGCGCGATCAAATCACCAAAATAACATCTAGAACCATGAATTCAACACCAAAACTCATGAAATTTTCAAGATAGTTCAAAATTTCTAACTTTTCAACCAAAGGTCCGAATGATATCAAATCACCTCCGTTTTTCACCAATTTTCACAGATAAGGTCTAAATACCATAACGGACCTGTACCGGGCCCCAGAACCAAAATACGAGCCCGATACCAACAAGATCAAATCTTGTTTAATTTCCTAAAACCATTATTTCAGTTAAGCAATTTTCTTCAAAAATTCATTTCTCGGGTTAGGTACCTCGGAATTCGATTCCGGACACACGCCCAAGTCCCATATTTTACTACGGACCCTCTGGGACAGTCGGAACACGACTCTGGGTCCGTTTGCCCAAAATATTGACCGAACTCAACTAAAATCATCTTTTTAATCCAAAAATCATTATTTCTTAAATTTTTCACATAAATGCTTTCCGGTATCGCACCCGGACTGAGCATGCAAATTGAGGAGGGATAAAAGGAGGTTTTCAAGGCCTCAAAATACGGAAACAGATTCTACAACAAAAGATGACCTTTTGGGTCATCACATTTCTAGCTCCTTGAGGCGCAAAAAGAAACAAAAACTCAATTATAAGACACAAATGAAAGAAATAGCAAACAAGCACACTGATATTAACTTTGTTACAAGGAGAAACAACAAAAAGTGTAAACTCCTTGCACCATCAAATTTTGATAACCAAAGCAATGAAAAGCTCATAACTATTTAAGTTATCATATACATCATCCGTGTAGATTTTCTTATATTTATTAGGGGTCGTTTGGTATGAGGTATAAGAAGGTATAAAGGTGGTATACAAATTTAATACCACTTTAATACTCTCTTTGGTTAGCAAACCAGGTATAAGTTATCCCGGTGTTAATTTTAACATTGGGATAACTTATACCTTATAGTAGGTGGAGTAATTAGCACCGGTATAACTTATACCTTCTTCTTAAAAATTATGCAATTGTCATTCTTAATACAACATGCCAAACAATGAATAAACAACAATCTCAGCATAACTAATCCCATCATAACTTATCCCAATATAACTTATACCGGCATAACTTATACCGGTATAAATCATATTCCAACCAAACGACCCCATACACTATTAAGAATGCACCTTTTTCCGGTAATGCTACATAATATATTGAAAATAGCATTTTATTTTCTTTTCTTTATTAAATCGACGGACTACGTGCTAAAATTTGTGCAAAATTGTGTTTCCTGCAATGTCTTTTGGAATATTGAACAGGATAAAAGTACAATAATAAATGCTTTTTTTATCTCGAATGTTAAAAATATGTCTATTGGCTAACCATTAATAATAGATGTACGAAATTATGTGTGACACATCAATCCCTTTTGGATCTTATACCAACATTATGTATGTTTATTTGAAAAAAAGAAAAAGAAAAGACCTTCTACGGTCACTGTGCTAGCGTTTTGACGCTCATCTTATGGTTCTTATTCTTTTTTCCGTAGATGCCTTTTAAAAAGATTTTTCACTTGTATTAATCTATGTAAAGAGTTTCAATATTCAATTCAAAACTTTTATGATTTTAAACCAATTTTTCTATCCCTCCTTTTTGTTTTGTTTTGCTAAAGAGGGATAGTTCCAAGACTGTATTCGTTTGAAAAATTAGTACTACATATAATATTTTAGCTCGCTTTGGAAACTGATTGCTCTAAGGAGCTCTATTATCTATAATGACCTTGCTGAATTGTTAATACTATGCATCTATTTTAACCCAAAAAAAAAAAGCAAAAATTTTATGTCCGTAAATTATTTTGGTGGACAAAAATTATAACTCAACCAATAGAAGGTTAAAATAGATTACTGATAAAAAATTTCAAAAATTACTGTAATATTTGTATACGGCCAAAATCGAGTTCGACTTTGGGGCTACTGTGGCACTCCACGCCCGACCTCGAAGCGGAATTTGAAGGCGGACCCCGAGGTGCGTCCCTCGAGGGAGCATATCAAAGGTCGATCTCGGAGCAGCACAAATCGACGATCGTCATGGAAAGGCGGGAAAACCCCCAAGGACACGTGGTTGAAGCTGACCGGGTCTGCAAGAATAGTGCATATCCGTACTGAGCCATTATACAACTGTACTAATTATATTTCCTCGTCATTATTAAACATGTACTGTGTTGGGATTCACCCCTCCTATATAAAGGGGACCCTTGTCATTTGTAAGGGACACGACATATTGAATAATATACAACATTCTCTGCTCTTCTTGCCAAAAACTTGCTTAAACAATTGTTCTACACATTTATTGCTTATCCTTTCATTGTTCATTCATTGTTCATTTATTGTTCTTCATTTATTGCCCATTATTAACCGCAAAAAGGCTATCTTTGATGCTTTCATTATCATTGTTTCTTCATCAGTTGTTCATTACTAACTGCCCTAACTACCTCGAAGCCCTTGTTCCAGCCAGCTCGAGGTTCAGTTTCGCGATAGCTTTGGTCTGCGTTTCTTATCTCTTTATTTACACTTAGCATCTATTGCCTAACAACTAGTATTGATATAAATTACGTATTTTTAGAATCACAAAATCAAATATAATTTCAATACCATTTTCGAGGTAAACAGTTTGGCGCCCACCGTGGGGCTAAAAATAATTGTGATTGTTTTGGTGCTAGTTTTCTGAAAACACAAGTTACTCTTCACACTTTCTCTTGTCCAAGAATCTCCGATTTCAGGTCAAAACGTCTGACTCATCAAATGCACGCGAAAGCAACGGTATTGGGCTTCATGGAGAGAACGGTGCAAATGTCGGTGTACCACCGCAAAACCCAGGGGCGGCACTAGCACAAATCTCCATCGACGTGTGCTCACGCAATGCTGTGCATGTCGATGTAAGCTCTCATACTGATGGAAGTGTGCGCGGGGAGGAAAGAGACATTAGCCTTCAAGTCATTTTTGAGATGTTGCAAGCACAACAAGTGGCTATTTCTCAGCTACAAAGTCAACAAAAAACTCCAAGCACAGTAGCACGGGAAACGGCTCCTCGAGTCGAGCAGGCACCAGAGAGATCGAGTAACAACGGGTCAGCAGCAGACCCCGCTATTATGAAGATGCTCGAGGACCTCAGCAAAAGGATCGAATCAGGATAAAAGAAGAAAGAGGCTAACAATAAAAGGTGGAGACTTATAACTCGAGGGTCGATTAGATCCCGGGCGCACCTTCGATTCTGAAGGGCGTAGATTAAAAGAAGTTCATACAGAAACCATTCCCACCAAGTGCGGCTCCGAAGCCCATCCTGAAGAAATGCAGAATACCCGATGTCCCAAAGTATAACGGGACCACGGACCCCAATGAGCACATTACTGCTTACGCTTATGTTGTAAAAGGGAATGACTTAATGGATGATGAGATTGAATCTGTCTTGCTGAAGAAATTTGGAGAGACATTGTCGAAGGGGGCCATGATGTGGTATCACAACCTACCCCCGAACTTGATAGATTCATTTGTCATGTTGGCAGACTCTTTTGTGAGGGCACACGCTGGTGCCATCAAGGTCGCCACTAGGAAGTCCGATGACTTTAAAATCAAGCAGAGAGAAAACGAGATGCTAAGGGAATTTGTATCTCGCTTTCAGATGGAACGAATGGAATTACCATCAGTCTCCGATGACTGGGCAGTGCAGGCCTTCACTCAGGGCTTCAACGAACAAAGCTCGGTAGCTTCGAAGCAGCTAAAACAAAATTTGATCGAATATCCCGCCGTGACTTGGGCGGATATGCACAACAGGTATCAGTCGAAGATCAGGGTCGAAGACGACCAATTAGGAGCCCCCTCGGGCTCAGTGTATCCTAGCAGGCTCTTAACAAAGGAACAAAGGCTTACAGAAAGGGAGCCGAGACCAAGCAAGGAAAGATACCAGCCGTATGTAGAAGGCCGAAGAAATGCCCCAAAGCGTAATGTACCTCGAGGCGATCGAAGGGGAGATCGAGGTCAAAGTTTCCGGGGACTCATGAATAAAGCCGGGTTTGATAGGCACACTGGGCCAGTAAAGGCACCCCGACTATCCGAGTACAACTTCAACATCGACGTCTCAGACATCGTATCGGCCATAAATAAAATCAAAGATACCAGGTGGCTAAAATCTATACTGTTAGACCCTTCACAGAGGAACCCCAACTTGGTATGCAAATATCACGGGACTCACGGTCATAGGACCGAGGACTGCAGACAGCTTCAAGACGAGGTAGCTCGACTGATCAGCGAAGGGCACCTTTGAGAATTCCTCAGCGACCGAGGTAAAAACCAATTTCGAGAAAGAGAGACAAACAGGAAGAACGAACCAGAAGAACCACAACACGTCATCCACAAGATCACTGGAGGGGTCTATGCCCCACAAGGACCCGTTGTCAAGCGAACGAAAATATCCATCACCAGGGAAAAGCGGACTCGGAGTTACATACCGGAGGTTACTCTCACATTCAGCGAAGAAGACATCGAGACCTTGTCTCAACCTCGTAATGACGCACTAGTAATTTCTTTTCTTTTGAATAAATTTCAAATTACACATGTGCTCGTCGATCCAGGTAGCACGACCAACATAATCAGGTCGAGGGTGGTAGAGCATATCAGACTGCTTGACCAGATCATACCAGCCTCTCGAGTCCTCAATGGAACATGGCGAGCGAGACATTGAAAGGGGAGATCATCCTCCCAGTCAATGTGGTCGGTACAATCCAAGATAACAAGTTTCATGTCATCGAAGGTGAAATGAGATACAATGCCTTACTTGGAAGGCCGTGGATACACAGTATGAGGGCAGTGCCATCAACCCTCCATCAAATGATGAAATTTCCAACCAAGGATGGAGTAAAAGGAGTGTACGGGGACCAGCACGCAGCAAGAGAGATGTTCGCGGGGCACGACATGGCACTGGCATCGACGCCCCCTACATCGAAAAAGCCAAAAGACAAGCAAACAGCCGGGTAGCAACCACAACCGACATTCTCGACTACATCCGAATAAGGGAATAAAGGACCGTACCACGTCCTCCGAGCAAACAATTAAAACGTATCGGGACTTGAATGCTATCATTGCTAAGGTACAACCCTCTCCCTTTTCATTTACGTTTTATACTAACTTATTGCAGGTATTCAATTGAAAGGAATCAAAGCACCCTCCAGCTCGAAGACCTTGGGTTTTAAAGCATGCGTTGCGCTCTTTTTCCCTTAGACCGGGTTTTATCCCGAACGGGTTTTACCAGCTAGGTTTTTAATGAGGCAACATCCATATGTTACCTAAGAAGAACTCATCAAGTATTCAAGGTTTCTCTTCGATCAACCTCAAATACTGGGCATCACCCCAGGAGGTCACCTCCCGGAAGAAATCGAACTATGCCTAGGAGGACCTCGATAGGAGAATGTTGTATTGGGCCAAACGGTCAAATGAACCGTGTCCATGTAGAATAATCGAGCCTCCAAAGGCAAAAAACATGTACGCATGTATCAAGTAATTGAGGAGGCCCCTTTGCTTATTAAAACACTTTGTGCCTCAAAGAAGTTCACTACTTTCTCATAAGACGACTCAAGGGCCAGAAACTCTCGAACACTCGGGGACTGTCATCGACAGTCAGCTCATGGAGCCATCGAAGACTCGAATTCGTAAGACCTCGATCAGGCAACTACGAGCTCGTAAGCCCTTAGTGAGGCAACATCAAATCTGTAAGACCTCAACAAGGCGTGCTCAAATCTATATGACCTTAAAAAGGCATAACACTGATATTAAGGCCAAGGCTAAATATTCGAACTTGTAAGACCTCTAAAAAGGCATACCCTCAATATAGACGCCAAGGTCACCGTACACGGGGACTAAAGGCTACGACAAAAAATAAAGAATACGGTCGAACTCAAAGGCTACGAACGAATTGACGCGGTCAAAGACGTCCGACTGCCGCCATAAAACTAAAGGCCTTCAAATACTTCGAAAAGAACAGGTTAATCAGGCTACCCTCGACATAAGCAAAGGAGCTTCGATAAATCAGCTCCGAACAACAAAAAGGCTTCAAAAACAATCAGCCTTCGATGGAAAGGTTTCAAAAACTCAGCCTTCGAGCAAACCTCCCGAGGTACTCAGCTATCGTCACATATCGACTCATAATCGAGGTTCTCATTTGAGCCGTCGAAGAGTCGGACGAACACAAAACATGTCAGGGCATAATCAAAACTTCAAAAGTCCTTAGCCAAAATGAGGGAAAACTATAGCCATATTAGAGGTCGCATCGACCCAATCTAAAAAGAGCCTAAGGGCCAATGTGTAAGAGCCTAAGGGCCAGCCTAGAGAGCCTAAGGGCCAATGCGTAAGAGCCTAAGGGCCAGGCTAAAGAGCCTAAGGGCCAATATGTTGAGAACCTAAGGGTCAATGAGCCTAAGTCAAAACTTGATTCGAGGATCGAGCCCTAAACGGTCAGCTATTATCAATTGTTCATCGAACACAACCTAAGAGTTCTTATCTAAAAGTCCAACATATCGGACTAATTGTCGGCAGGCATCAAAACTCAAAACATAAACAAAGACACAAGCAAGTGGGAATTTATATAAAGGGAAAACCAAAGGGTTCCTCATTTTTATTATAAATATCGGTACAAAGATACATGTACAACACTCCCACGAGGAGCCCGATGCAAAGAACAAGAAAGAAAAACCTAGTCTACCCTCGGGAACTTAGCCTTTCCCCTCGGGGACTATGTCTCAATCGGCTCCCTCGGGACCAGCTCCCTTACCGGCCTCCTCCTCGTTGTCTTTAGCATCGGAAACGAGGAACTTGGCATCGAACTCATCTGTCTTGTCCTGCCCTATCTCCTCCGAGAGATTGAAGCCCTTACCATGAATCTCCTCGAGAGTTTCCCTCCAGGATCTGCATTGGACATATTCATTGCTCCTCCTCCCTCGGTCAAAAGCCCCCCTCAACTTCGTACGAGCTTCAATAGCATCTTTTAGATAGATGGACACCTTCTTAATGGCCTTTGCTCGGACCTCTTCGGCTTCGGCTCGAGCATCCACAACCTCGGCCTTTATCTTCAAAAGATCTGTTTCAAGCTTAGCAATCCTGCTTGTCCTCACTCGAACAGACCGACTCATCCGCCCTCGGTCCCTGTCCTCGTCATCGCTAGCGCTAAAGGGCTTGGTGGATCAACTTCGTAGTATAATTAGACCTCGATAATGCAAAGGCCGATACAATCTGATGAGGTGGCTATGGGTGAACTCGAGCTCGGCCTTTTCAGCAAAAAATCTCATCATCAACACGATCCGCCAGAAAGACGGATGGATCTGAGCCAAAGTAACTCGATATCTTCGACAGAATTCGAGCACGAGTCTGTCGAGAGGATCCAACGTAAAAGGGTACGTGTACACTTCAGAAACCCCTGTGTGAGGACCATAATATCCTCTTCCCGAGAGGGTATCTGCCCCATCCGTAGTCTCTCCTCACAACCTCAAGGTGTCTCTCTTCTATTCAGAAAATGGACCTCGAGGCATGTTCTCGATGGCCCGGAACATGGATAGGTTTCCCTCTCGTAAAATCTCTCATCGAGATGAAATAGTTCGAAATTAGCTCGCCAAACGCCGGCGGTGTACCACCGGCCGAATGGGAAGCAGAAGTGAGACTTCCTTCTTTCTGGTGAGCAGATGTGGGCATGGTAGCTATGATTCCTTTAGAACAAGAAAGGGAAGATGAAAACTCAGGCGAAAACTTTGATCTGATGCGGCACTAGAACTAGCGCAAAAGGAGGAACTCTATAGAGAAAGGTAGTTGCACAAAGCGGCAAAGCCCTCAATGAGAGGAAAACAAGTATATATAAGAAGAGCGGTGACTATTTATTAACTTTGATAGCCAATCAGCTCTGACAAAGCACTTATGACCTTTTAGGAAAATATACCGACGGGGCAACTTCGGTCAATTCGCGGTCATATCACAGGAATGACGCCATCACACGGTGTTCAAGGGATCGAGGAGTCAAATTGATTCCTTACCAACCCGACTGGGGGAAGATGTGCGACTGAAACCAGAACAACCCAACCTCAAGGGTCTCTGTCATTCCAAGACCGAGCTCAAAGGAGTTAAATTCAAGGTCGAAGCCTGACTCTAGCATGAACACTAAAAGGCAAAACTTTGAAGACATTAAACAAGAAAATACTTTGCATTTCAAAAATATATTTCCAAAAGTTCATTTACAAAACTCCCACGAGGAGTCCACATACAAAAGAAGAAGAAGTAAAAAGAACAAAGGTGGCCTAGTCTTCATCTTTACTACTCCCCGAGCTACTTGAAGAGCCCTTGTCCGAAGTAGTCGGAGCTGCAGACTCCTCTTCCAAGGCCTTCGCTTCTCCGATCTCGGCAGAGAGGTCGAAACCTTGGCGTGCACTTCTTCAAAGGCCTGCCTCCGAGCTTCTAATCGAGCATGTTTAAGGGCACGAGCTAATTTGAGCTCGACCTTGTCAGATATCTCCCTGGGTCGAGCATTCTTTGCAGCAGCATCTTCCCAATATGAGGATATGAGTTCATCGGCTTCAGACTTGGCTGAGGATAACGCGGCGGCTAACTCAGCATAAAGCGCCTTGAATTTGTGAGCCTCCTCTTTAGCACCTTGAATAAAACTCTGAGTCGAGGCCAACTCTCCTCGAAGAGCATCCCTTTCCAGGGCCATGCTATCCTTGTATCGCCTCAGCTCAAGGATCTTTACATCTTTGGCCGCAATCTCTTCCCGAAGATGCCCTGCTAGGGCATCCTTTCGCTCAATCTTCAAATGCCAAGTCTGGGTAATAAACACCGAGTTATGAAAACAAAAAGCAAGCTCGTGATTACCGAATTACCTGCTCGATAAAGTTGGCCCGATCTTGGAGCATTTTCTCCGAACTCACTCGAAGGTTGTTCAGTTCCTCCTCCTTTTGGGCGTATTGAGTTTTTAGCTCATTCGACTCTGAAGCGAGCTTCTCGAATTCCCCCTCACAATGAGTCAGTTCAGCTTATAACTTGGAGAAGGCCTGGTCGTAGAGCATCGTGACCTATAGCACGAAGGAAAGAAGTTAGGAAAGCAAAAATCAAAACTCAAGGCAAAGGTTATGTCAAAAATCACCTGTTTTTGAAGTTTTGTGGCCTCCTCGAGAATGACTAGAGCATTGAGATCAGTATCCTCTTCAACACCGACAAAAAATCTCCAAATGCATCATCCTCTCCCCGGGATGCCCCCACATCGGGAGTCCCCCTGTTCTGGGCATTCCATAATTGCCTTGGGGAAAATGATGGGCCTGATTGAAGAATGCCTATGACATAAACCTCTATCGAGGCTTCCTCTCGCCCTCGAAGGGCTTCAGAGCGGGATCCTATGAATGCACCAACCAAGTACTCATCGGCACGAGTTTTATCCTATTCAATGGTCGGCTCGGGGACTGCATCCAAATCCTTCTCGAGGGGCTCCTCAATACGATGTGGGGCCGCATCGGCCACCTCTGACTCGGCTGCCTTCTACCCAGCAACCTCCGAAGCATCGGTGCTTCGTCTTGCCCTATGTACCAGCGGGCAACCGTCATCGTCTTCTCCTTCAACACGAAGACTCTCAGCAGCTGCCTAAGTTAGGACCGTTGCATCAGCCCTGGGCTTTCGAGCCTTAGCTCTCTTTGGTTTCGGGGACTCCGCTGGCGTCTCCTTCTTTCTCTTTATATCCTTGGCAGATTTTTGGGTCTCCTCTTCGCCAGGAGGAGGCGGTTTCATTGAAACGTCTTCCCTGACGCCTGCACAAGTGTAAAATGTCAAACATACTGCCAAAAAATCTATTTTACAAAGAATTTAGAAGTGATAGCGGTGAGGACGTACCGTGGTTTTTGGCCTCCCATCGAGTTTTAGCCAAATCACGCCAAATGCGCTTGTCATATAAGGAGGTGGAGTCTAAAAGTTTAACCCAGCTCGGGAGGTCCTTGACCGCGCCGGGGAACCACACGGTGGCTACGCAACCAGAGGGGAATAATTCAAAAAAAAAAGGAATTAGTTCGAAACAGGAAAAGAGGACATTCAGATGATAAAACATGCTCGGTGCAACGACACTTACGTCTCATATTCCATTCCTCAGGGAATGGCATCTTCTCGGCAGGGATGAGGTCCGAAGTCCTGACTCGAACGAAGCAGCTCATCCATCCCCGGTCTTTATCTTCGTCAGTATTGGCAAAAAATGCTTTGTGATCGATGCCGCAGTTTGACTAGACCCCCTCGATTGAAATGAGGGCTATACAATCTAATCAGATGATCGAGGGTGAAGGGCATCCCCTCGACCATAATCGAAAGATATCTAATCAAATAGACGATTCTCCAAAAAGAGGGATAAATTTGACCAAGCATCACTCGATATTGTCAACAAAAATCGAGGATCACCGGGTCTATCGGTGGAGAAGAAGAATCTACAAGGCCTAAGGTAAAAGGATATGTATATACGCTGTGGAAACTAGGTCTGTGTGTGGTTATATCATCTTCCGATGAAGGGATCTCTACTTGTACCGCCTCTCCCCAGCGGCAGTCTATTTTCACCTTCTCTATGTCGGTTATTAGATTAATATACCGAGACATGGGCTTGCATCGGCCCGGTATCGAAGAAAGTTTATCAATTTTGAAATCGGAGGATGAATCGAAGTACCCAGGAACACACTCCTCAACATTGGGAGGCACTACCTTTTTGCTCTTAGACGAGCGTGACGAAGAAAGGGCTTCCCCTTTTTAGGGCACTGTCTTAGATGTTTTGGCCATGGTTATAACAAAGTTTCAAAGCATGCTGACGCAGAAGTGAACACAGAAGAGGGGCGAAGGCAGGAAACTCTTAAAGAAGATTTGAAAATCAGAAGATGTTGCAAAGCTTTAAAAGATAGGGAATTGGAATATTTATAAGTCATCTAAGTGAATTGGAGGAGTTGAAAGGGCAACCAATAGCGGTTCGTGGGCTTTTCGAGAACTGTGTTGACAAGACCTCTGTACAACTTTTCTACCGTATCATTTAATGATCTCACGTGGCTGACGCCACAATGGGGGTATCGAGGAGGTAAGAACTAAAGATCGTTTCTTATCATTTCATTCTAAGAAACGCGGGGACTATCTGTATACGGCGAAAAATCGAAGAGTTCGACTTTGGGGCTACTGTGGCATTCCATGCCCGACCTCGAAGCGGAATTTGAAGGCGAACCCCAAGGTGCGTCCCTCGAGGGATCATATCTAAGGTCAATCTCGGAGCAGCACAAAACGACGATGGTCATGGAAAGGCGGGAAAACCCCTAAGACCACGTGGTTGAAGCTGACCGGGTCTGCAAGAATAGTGCAAATCCGTACTGAGCCATTATACAACTATACCAATAACATTTCCTCGTCATTATTAATCATGTACTGTGTTGGGATTCACCCCTCCTATATAAAGGGGACCCTTGTCATTTTGTACACGATATATTGAATAATATACAATATTCTCTGCTCTTCTTGCCAAAAACATGCTTAAACAATTGTTCTACACATTTATTGCTTATTCTTTCATTATTCATTCATTGTTCATTTATTGTTCTTCAATTATTGCTCATTATTAACCGCAAAAGGCTATCTTTGAGGCATTCATTATCATTGTTTCTTCATCAATTGTTCATTACTAACTGCCCTAACTACCTTGAAGCCCCTGTTCCATCCAGCTCGAGGCTCAGTTTCGCGATAGCTTTGTTTTGCGTTTCTTATTCTCTTTATTTACACTTAGCATCTATTTCCTAACAACTAGTATTTAAATAAATCACGTATTTTTAGAATCACAAAATCAAATATAATTGTCAATACCATTTTCAAGGTAAACAACTTTCAAGCAATAGTAGGCCGTATGTCATAAGGATGCCTAAAGCGAAGTTAGAATTGAACAAAATGACCTAGATTTACTACAGAAATATTTCCTTCGATCTTAAGTTTTGCTAATAATTATTTTGATAAACTGTATATTTTTAGCTTTTTTATTGCCGATAGAGGAAGAGAAAGGAAAAAATGCGAAAGCATTACAAGAAGAAGGACTTTATCTAGTGGCCACAAAAATGGAAAAAGTCACAACAAAAGATTTTTAATGATGATCTTAATGGCCATTGAGAATAGTTTCGTAGATGAAACTTATTCGTGGCGAATATTCTGAAAGGTATTTCGTGAATCATCCTGATTCTATCTCTTCCCATTTCGTTCGAAGAAAGGAATGATCCCAAAGAAACAATCTTTCTTTTCGTTGTTTAATCTCTCTTTGATAAATCAATGTGTGATATTTTGAATCCTCATTGCTAATGGAATCCAAATGATCTTTGTCTTATCCTTTCTGATGACCCGATAGGTCATCTTATGAATTAAAACTCTGAGGCCTTAAAAACCTCATTTTATCCTTCCTCAATTTGTGTGCGCAGTCTATTTTCGAAAATCTTTTGTGTTGAAAGTTGATAAAAATAAGAATTTTTTATTAAAAAAACTTCATTTGAGTTGACTTGGTCAACATTTTTGGTAAACATGCCCGGATTCGTATTTTGACAGTCCCGGTGGGTCCTTATCAAAATATGGCACCTGGCGTATGCCCGAAATTGAAAATGGAGGTCCCTAGCTCGAGTTTTGAATTTTTGGTGAAAATTGAGAGTCTGAAAAGTTGATGGTTTTTAAGAAATTTTTAATGTTTGATCTTGTTGGTGTCGGGTCTATATTTTAGTTTCGGAGTCTAGTACACGTTCAATATAATATTTAAGACTTATCTGTGAAATTTGACGAAAAACTTAATTGGGTTGACGTGATTCGGACGTCCGGTTGAGAAAATAGAAATTTCAAAGTGTTCTTCAGAATTTCATCCGATTTGGTGCCACATTCGTGGTTCCAGGTGTTATTTTATTGATTTGATCACGTGAGCAAGTTCATATGATATTTTAAGACTTGTGTGCATGTTTGGTTGAAGCCCCGAAGGCTCTGGTGAGTTTCGGATAGGTTACGGATGTCACACCTCCTTTTTACACACCTACCCCGAAGGATAATGTATAAGGGAGTTTTTCCATTTAAAGTGACATTATTCGAAATGGGATTATTTATTCGGTTTTTAGAGTCGCCACTTGGGAAAGGATTGGCTTTTGGGTGTCCCAAGTCACCGATTTAATTTAAATCCAAATCGAGGAAAATTTTGACTCCCCAATTGGAGTGTGCGAACTAGAAACTCTGAATAAGGAATTCTGTTGACCCGAGGGAAGGTGTTAGGAACCCCCGGATCCTGTGGTTCTAGCACGGTCGCTTAAATTATTATAAATGGCTAAATTCTGATTTTTATACATGTTTTAACTTATGTGCTTTTTAAATTAAACCGCTTTTATTATTTATTTTTAAAGAGAATTGCAACGTCGTGAAAACGCGTCTCGAACCACGTCACATAAATGCACCCGCGGTTTTTGACACATTTCGACTTCGTTAAGATTTGGATTTGGGTCACATAAATGTGCACCCGAGTTTAGGAAGGTAAAATTATTAAAAGCGCGCCTAGAGTGGCTAGCGTATTATTATCTTTGCGGGAGGCCGTGAAATTCACTAAACGGCACACCCGAATTCTAAGTATTTTAATATAAGCATTTAATAAGGGCCCCGCAATTTATGGGTTTTATTTGGCGTGGCTCACCTCATTTAATTATTTAAAGGCCGTCCTAGAGCAAACTATGATTTTCCACTGGGTTTGTCTCTAAAGGGTACTAATAAGTTGATATTACTAGAACTATTTATTTAAAGTGATCAAGGAATTTGGGCTCCGGCTCAAGTCCACACTTGAACAAGAGGTAAACCTCTTAATTCAAGCATGCTACTTAACTAGAAGGCCCAAAACCTATGTTGCAAAAATTAATCTCAGATTTAATGTTCATTCAGGCCTTCGAATCTTGAACTTGGCCCAACATATTATAAACACAGTCTGTCATTTTGTTGAGCTGTTACCAACTCTAGGCCTCAACGCAGGCCCAATTAGTGAGATGGGGAAGATTGGAACTGGGCCATGCCTATGTGCTACTGAGGCCCAAACGTATTCAGTAGTTGGGAATATCAAGGAGAGGGAAAATTCAAATCCAGTTGGTCAAATAACTATTAAATTAACTTTTTTTTAAATTTTGCTCTAATTTGCATTAACAAATTCCTACACATATTCGAAGAAGTAGATAACAGAAGTGTTTATACTGAAATGCTACTTTGATTAAAAATGAAAATGTGAAAACTGAACTACTGTAACTGGGATTCAAATTGAACTACAAATTTTACTCATTTTTGATACTTGTTTTTTATCAATTACTATAACTCAACTAGAACTAGTAGTTGTGCTGGATTTAAATGCACTATGGCTAGTAGCAGATTTACAAACCTGAAGCACAGCTTCTTCAACCAAATAATACCCTAATCTAAATTCGAACCTCGAATTAATCTAGTAACTCGACTGACGTTTACTACATTACAGTTAGTACTACAAGTCCATCCTGTTTCAACAGTCCAATACNAATAAGTCGATTAACATGTAGGATTACATCTTTTATTACAAATCAAATGAATAAACAGGGAATCACAAAAGAGGAAATCAGCTTGGAACAGCCTTTTATTCAAATAAATCTTCAACTACATGTTTCCACAACCTCTGGCCATTCAATGGTTAAGTAAATACCTGGAAATTGAAGACAAAAGTAAAGCAGGAGTATCAGCAAACAGCAGGGAAAATCAGCAACAACTATCAACCCAGCTAAACGACTTGAAATGCTTTAGAGTTAAACCAACTGAACAATAGCCCAGCTGAATCTAACACCAAGCTTCAATGAACCAGTTTAAACACCTCTCAACCAGATGAATACAACAGTAGCTTAGCTGGATTCCTAAGCCATTTTTTTATGTTGATTTTTTAGGATTTTTCTTTCTCTAAGATCTAAAATCTAGGCATTTGAACTCTCAAATTCTACAGTTTTGTGTTGAATTTCAGTAGCTTTCTAGGCTCTCTCCAACTTGTTTTGCAAGGCAGGGTATACTGCCTTTATAGGTAATTGACTAGGGCATCTTTCAGATTTTTACTTTACACCTTAGCCCCCTTCTTAATTTTCAGTTTTAGCTTAAAAGTCCGTAGGGTACTGACTTGTTACCCAAGTTATACTACTCAATTTCTGAATTTCAAATTGGAACCCCAATCTAGAAGGTTCTAGGGGGTTCTACTTTCAGTTACTGCAGGATTCTCCAATTGAAATACCCTAGTTACCCTTGACTTCACCCCTGAAATTACTAACCGAAGTTAAACTAACCCCAGCCTTTTTAACTTGACCAAACAACATCCAATTACAACCAGGCCTCCAAAATGTGAAAACAAACCCAAACGAACCTAATTAAGGCTTGAATTAGCTACTGAAATCCGAATTGAATTACCAATCAAAAAAAAAAAGAATTAAAAAGAACTAATCAGAATCATGCTATATCAATACGAATAAAGAGAAGGAAAAATCAAAAACCTAAAAAAAATCTAAGAAAACTAGGCAAGCAAAAATATAAACGAACAGATTAATCTAAAAAAAAAGAAAACTGGTTTAACTAGTTTCAATAGTAGGAAATTCAAATATATCAAGTGAAACAAACAAAAACAAACTAGAAAAACTCACCAATTTAACTTGAACACGACTGGCCTCCGATTTGAGCCTCGAAATGATGTTAATCGTTTGTTCTTTGCCAAGAACAAACGGAAAACATTATTTCGTGGCTAAATCGAACCCTAAACTTGCGAAAACTGGACCAGAGGCCTCACAGATTCCAACTCCAAATTGAACTCTTAGGGTTTGATATTTGATTTGAAATTCGAGGCGTTACAGGGATGTTTGAAGGATTATGAGTGGGGATTTGGAATGAAAGACGGGGGTTCAAGGGTGTTAATTTGGTGGTGGTTGGGTGGTGGCGCCGCCAGACACGGCGGAGGTGGCGCTAGGGTTTTGGATATTCGACGGGTTTGGAGGGGATTTGAGAAAAAACGGAGCTTAGATCCGTAATGAGGAGGAGGAGAGGAGGCTGTGGTGTAAATTTTGGGGAATTTGGACACACGCCGCCGGCGGCAGACGGCGGAGGATGGCGGCGTTACACCGGAGGTTGGAGGGTTATGAGAGATGGTGAGGTAGGGGGCCTGAGGGGGGATCAGGTCTTGTTTGGACAGATTTATATCAGATGATGTGGGCTTCAGGACCGTCCGATCAAGAAACCTCGACGGTCCTGATTGAAAGTTGCCCAAACGACGTCATTTAAGCTGAGGTCGGACAGGGCATTTGGGCTGGTTTTGGGTTGAGTTTCACGAGCTCAAGGGCTTAATTGATTGGGCTAATACATTAAATCCTAAACTGGCCCAAGACTTAGATATTAACAGGCCCAAATTTTTTCTCTTTTATTTTTCATTGTTTTCTTTTCTCATTTAATTCCTTTTGTATATTTTCCTTTTCTTTAAACAAAAATAAAACCTGAATTAAAATCCTAAGGACCTAATTAAACTAATTAATCCTAATAATTACTACAATTAATTGAGACAAATTAAAAGAAACTAACAAAATTCAAAAAGTCAAATCTTTTTTTTTATGGTTTTTGCATTTTGTAAAACTCTAATTACTAAATAGTCTAATAAATGTAAAATTAAATCCTAAATGTAAATGCAATATTTTTGTATTTTTTATGAATTATCTAAAAACTAAACATGCACACACAAATGCAAATACACAAAAATTACATAATTAAATCCTAAAAATCAAATAATAAGAGGAAAATCCTAATATTAAGAATTCTGTTGGAGCAATTTAAGCGAGGAAAAAATTACCTGCTCACAACGGAGTGATTTGAACTTAGAAAAATTTGCTGGTGTAACTGAGCAGGTTACAAGCCTCTGATCTCGCATTTGCAAGATCAGACATCGCAATTGCGACCTCTTAGGGTCTGCATTTGTGAGCTAAATCTCACATTTGCGAGGAGAAGCTGGGCCAGCAGTGTTCGCAATTGCGAACATCCCACAACATTTGCAAGTGGAGTCTGGGAATGGTAGGGATTGAAATTGCGATCAATTGGTCGCAATTGCGGATGGTCAGGCTCGTATTTGCGAGACTTTCTTTATTTGCGAAGAAAGAAGGAATGGAGAGAGCTTCGCATTTGCGATAGGTTCTTCGCATTTGCGGACCCCATGTCGCAAATGCGACACCTGCAACTGATCAAAATGACTTTTGGACGGGATTTTTCATTCATTCTTCAAATTTTCAAAACCATTAACACAAGAGGCGACTTTCCAAAGACTTCTTTTTCCCCAAATCATAGGTGAGTGAATCTTAACTAGTTTCTTTCGATCTTCCACTTTATTTTACAAGATTTCAACGTAGGATCTAAGGTTTTCATGGTGGAATTAAGCATTTTTGGGTAGAAACTAGAAATTTCAAAATTTGGGGAATTAGACCTCAAATTGAGGTCGGATTCCAAAATCAATTGTATATCCGGACTCGGGGGTGAATGGATAATCGGGTTTTGGTCCAAATTTTGGGTTTGGACCAAGCGAGCCCGGGTGTTGACTTTTTCAATAATGACTTAAATTGAGTCCTTTGTTATCGTGGGTGATTCCTAAGGCTTATTTTGAAACGTTTGGTTGGTAATTTGCTAGATATTGTTGGTAGGCGTGTTTGAAAGGAAAAGATGTGATTGAGCTTTGAGCTGCCTTGGGTTCGAGGTAAGTGGCTTGCCTAGCCTTGTGTGGAGAACTCCCCTTAGGATTTGGTACTATTTGATATATGAGCGCCGTGTACGTGAGTGATGGTGCGTACACGGGCTACTTATTGAAAAAACCCCGTTTTCATTAAGCAAATACCTGTTTTCCTTTAATTGAGAAACACTAGCATACATAACTATCCTATTTGGTTTAGGAAAGCATGCTACGTGCCTTAACTGTCTTAACTGCCTTAACTGCCTATCTGAACTTTGTGCAACATGTTTTAGTGAAATTTCCTGTTCTTCATTAACTCGGACTTAGACTAAATCGTGGAATCTTGCTGTAACTGTTATCTCTGTTTGGTTGAGCTGCATATTGACTTTGGGACTACGGAACGATATTCCGGGAGATCCTCCTGTACTGCATATTTACTTTGGGACTACGAAACGGTATTTCGGGAGATCCCCCAGCACTGCACATTTACTTTGGGACTACGAAACAGTATTCCGGGAGATTGCCCCCTGCAAATTTACATTTGGGACTACGGGACGGTATCCCGGGATTTCCTATGTTGTTATTACTGCGTCCTGAGTTGTTGGCTTTCATTGAATTCTATTCCTGTTAGATTTCCGTATTTAGTTTTTACTGTAATATTCTTTCTGTCTTATTTTATTATATCTATACCAGTAGGGCCCTGACCTGATCTCGTCACTACTCGACCGAGGTTAGGCTTGGCATTTACTGGGTACCGTTGTGGTGTACTCATGCCCTTTCCTGCACATGTTTTCCGTGTGCAGATCCAGGTGCCAGCTATCAGCCTCGAGTCTAGCTGTGTGGTTGCTGCTTCAGGAGACTTCAAGGTACATCTACCCGCGCCCGCAGACCTCAGAGTCCCCTTCTATCCCCTGTGTTCATTTTCTTCTTTTCCATAGAAATGATGTATAGAACAGTTAGGACTTCTAAGAAGCTTGTGACATTGCGACATTTCGGGTTTTGGGAAAGATGATTATTGTATATGTCGAGCGGCACTGTAACTGCTTATTAATTATATCTATTAGCTGTTATCCTTGTGTTTCATTTCTTTTTCGCAATATTAGGCTTACCTAGTCGTACAGACTAGGTGCCGTCACGACAGTTCACGGAGGGAGAAATTGTGTCGTGAAATCCTTCCTATCCCATGAAAAAAAAATCGTGTCTTGCAGTATTCATGTGATAAATAGCTTGCGCTTGATAAAACAGGCTCAATATTTTCCAACATAGAACAAAGAGAAAAGGAAAAGATGAACTTTTATTCTTAGAATTAATCAAATACATGCATTCAGTTGTGAATTATTGATCAAATCAACTTCACTATGGAATATATTTTCGACATGCTATATATAGTATAGACTGGAATTCCATGCACCTTTGATGCCCTCATGAAGTCCTGAAAATAAGTATACTCAATGGCAGTTACAATATATACTTAAATGGTTCAACTAAATTCAGTATTTTCGATAAAGAGTATAGATTTATATAGACGTGTAAAAAATCGTTATTTACTGGACATAATCGTTCTTAATAACGCCAGCGACAGGATTAGCGATGGTTGAGAAGGCTTCTTTAGAGAGATCTAGGGTTCCACCACATCCAGGGCAATGATCAACAATCTTTACCACAATACTCTTGCCAGTGCAAGGGTGTGGCACTGGATTTGTTGGACCAGTGCATGTGACATTGAAAGTTTTGCCACATATTGCACCATTATTCCAAAGAGGATCACTTGCTACTGCAATAATGGTACCTTGGCGTGTATTTCCATAACATGTTGAAGCTGCACCAATAATAATAATTATAATAATTATAATTATAATAGTAAGCAAATAATTGAATGAGACATTTGCGTTGTTGCTCACTTGAATAAAATAATTGTTCTTGTTTTGTTTCTAAAGTCAAATGACTCATGTATCATCAATAACCTCTTTATTTTTTATTTTTTCATAAAAGGAATATGTTAATCATTTTTCATACTATTTTATCTTATCAATAAAGCTCTTTTTTAAGTTTAAACTATAGCGCTGGTAGTGTAAAAAATATCAAGTCATATACTGGGTTATAAATTATGATAACCTAGTAAAAATGATAACTAACTTGACATTATAAATTAAAATTTACGTATAGAGTAAAGAAAATTTACACTACTCCATGTATACAACGTAAATACTATTTTGTTTGGGTCTATTAAAATTTTAATGAAAGAAAACTAAAATAATTACGAACATAGTTAGTATAAAATGTGGCAGTCCCTGGTGTAGCCAAAGCTATAGAAAACAAAGTACCCGCAACACCAATAATGAACAAAATACTTTTAGGAATTTCCATTTCTTTTATAAAACTTTCTTTATTTCACTGATCTAGTGTCTAACCAACAACTATCTTTATATAGTATTTTTTCTAAGTGTCCACTGACTAAAATATGGTAACCAGTTAAGAGAATTAAGGCAATTCATTTATTATGTATTTCTTGTCTTACTATATACAGATGAATTACAATATTTTCATATTCCACTTGTATTTGCATGATAATAGTACTATTATTTGAAGGCAATTTTCTTTAGGTAAGTTAATTATTAGATATCACTTGAGATATGTCAAGTTAATAATTTTTTTTCCATAGTAAGTTAATAAAGTATGTTGGCCAAATACATATACAACCCATTCAACTTGGCCACATTTTTTATTTTGGCACTATTTCTCAACCTTGTTCCATTTTGGCTCTCCAACTCTATTTTATATGTTTCATTTTGGCCCTCCAACTCTATTTCTTATGTTCCACTTTAACACAAAAGCTGAAACCAGTGCAAAAAATATAGCGCGTGTGTTTTTCATCCATGATTTTTTCGCCACATGATTTTTTCATCCATGTCAAACGGGTCAATACTAAAATACCCGAGACCGTATTTTTTCATCCACTGCTGCCCCATCTTCATTCTCAAAGTTCTGAAGCTTTCATCAGCCGATTTCATACCTGGCTGTCCAGAAAACTTCAAACATTTGCAATTTTATTGTTCGTTTATTTATTCTAATTTTTTTTTTGTGGGTTTATTTCATCTAAGTTTGAAATTGAAGTGAATCCATGTCTGAAAGAAAATTACTTTTTCATGATGGAAAGAATATTTGTTCTTGTGGATTTCAAGTTGAACTGAAAGTATTATGGACACCAAGAAATTCAGGTCGACGCTTTTATGGGTGTAAATTTGACAAAGTAAGTGAACCATTTTAAGATTTCATTTTAAGTCTTGTCATTTTCTTGTGTAAATAAGAAGAGGATTTAATTTTACCCAAATACGGTCGGGTTCAGGTATTTTAGTATTGACCCATTTGACTGTGACGACCCAAAGGGTCATCACTTGTTTCCTTACTCATTCAGTGCTTCTGAGGGCTTGAAAATCTCATTTGGGGTTGCCTCGATTTGCGAGCGCAATCCGAGCGCGTAGCCAGAAAGCTTAAATATGAATTCTGTGAGAAAAATGCTAAATTTTGATATTAAATTGGATAAATTTGACTTCGGTCAACATTTTGGGTAAACGGACCTGGACCCGTGATTTGACGGTCCCGGAGTGTCCTTGGGAAAATATGGGATTTGGGCATATGCCCGGAATCGAATTCCGAGGTCCCAAGCCCGAGAAATAAATTTTTGTGTGAAATTGTTTTCTGGAAATGATTAAGGAAAATGAAAATGAATTTGATTAAAAGACTATGGTATCGGGCTCGTATTTTGGTTTCGGCGCCCGCTACAAGTCTTATATATGGTTTAAGCGCTTTCTGTAAAGTTTGGTTGAAAACGGACGTCGTTTGACGTGTTTCGGACTTAAAATGGAAAATTGATGTTTTATGAAAATTTGGAAGAAATCATGAGTTTTGAGGCTTGATCCGATGTATATGATGTTATTTTGGCGATTTGATCGCACGAATAAGTCCGTAAGATATTTTTGAGGTTGTGTATCTGTTTGGTTTGGAGCCCCGAAGGCTCGGGTGAGTTTACGATCGGTGTCGAGTTGCATTTTGACCTTAGAAATCTCAGAAATTGCTGCTGGTATGAACAGGCCTGCAGGCTTCGTAATTGCCAGGCCTGCAGGCTTCGCAATTGGGAACTCGCAAATGCGAAGGCTGGTTAGCAAATGTGAACCCAACCCAGGCCTGCCTTGGCTTGCAAACGCGAGGTCCTCCTTCGCAATTGCGAAGTGTGCCCAGATGGCTGGAGGTCGCAAATGCGACTAATTGTTCGCAAATGCTAACAAGCCCAGACTTCCTAGAGTTCGCAAATGCGAATTTCCTTTCACATTTCCCAAGCCTGCAGGGTTCACAAATGCGAACCCAGTTCGCAATTCCCATATCTGCAGCCCAGCAATTTTTATACTTAACCAATTTTGAGCTTCATTTTTCACATTTTCTCAAACTCAAACACCCATAGGCGATTTTCCAAGAAATCTTTCTTTTCCAAATCAATTGTAAGTTAATTTCTACTCAATTCCTTCAACCATTAGCATCATTTAACATGTTTTTCACTTAAAATCAAAGATTTTCATGGGTGAAATTGGGGGTTTTGGGTAGAATCTAGGTTTTTCAAAAATTGGGGATTTGGACCTCAATTTGAGATCCGATTTCAAAACAAATTACATATTTGAGTTCGTGGGGGAATGGGTAACTGGGTTTTGGTTCGAACCTCGGGTTTTGATCACGTGGGTCCGGGGGCAATTTTGGAATTTTTGGGAAAACTTTGGGAAATTAATTTTTATGCATTCAAATTGATTCATTTAGTGTTCATTTAAGCAATTGAGTAACTTGTGACTAGATTCGAGCGGATTGGAGGTGGAATCACGGGGTAGAGCTATAGTTGAGGCTTGAGTTGAGTTCAAAACATCGAGGTAAGTGTTTAGTTTTACCCTAGCTTGAGGGAATAGGAGTTGAGTCTTAGTTGTAACTTGCTAATTGTCGAGTACGATGTATAGGCATGGTGACGAGTATCTATACATTGGTGTCTAGCATGACCGTGAGTCCTTATTTTGTGAGTAGTTTGGTTGTTGTTATGCCTTCCATGCTTAATTGATGACTTCTATATGTTGTAAAGATCTTGTGAAAGAGATTGTGATCTTTGAACTTCGTGGAGCATTGGCTCGGGTTGAAATACAAATTGTGAAGGTATATGAAATAAGTAACTCCTTGGAGCATTGGCTCAAGTGATATTGTGAACTTTGAGATGAAAGTGAAAGAAAGAGAAGAGTTAATGATTTATTCCCTTGCCGGGACGTTGTTGGTTATTGATGTTGTACCCTTGCCGGGTTTTTATGTGTTTGTTTATGTACCCTTGCCGGGACTTGCATTCTTGTTTTATTATTCCCTTGACCTTGTTTGTGATTGTTGACTGGGTGAGGAAGAGTGTTAAAGCACGAATGGTGATGCCTTGCGTTGTTTGTTTCTTGTGAGGAAAGAGTGTAAAGCACGAAGGGTGATGCCATGTATTATTTGTTTATTGTGAGTACAAGAGAGTAAAGCACGAAGGGTGATGCCGTGCCGCACGATGTGCCATTCCGTGCCGATTCTATTGATTATATGTGAGGAATGAGAGTAAAAGCACGAAGGGTGATGTCGTGCACATTTGTTATGTTATTGCTTGGTGAGGACGAGAGTAAAAGCACGAAGGGTGATGCCGTGCATTTGTTGATCTCTGTTCTTTATTGTTGTATGAGTTGTGCTTTTTCTTCGTAGTAGTCAATTTATATTTGAAACTGTTATCTCCCCACAGCATGCTTCCCCTCCCATACTGTTTACTTGTCTTGTATTTCGATTCCGCTGTATGTATATAACTGCACAGGTTTATGTGGTGGTCCAGTCTAGCCTCGTCACTACTTCGCCGGGGTTAGGCTAGACACTTACCAGCACATGGGGTCGGTTGTGCTTATACTACACTCTGTGCTATTTTGCACGGATCCAGGTTTTGGACAGCAGCAGCAGTAGTGTGGGAGCAGGCTTCATTTCAGCGAGACCCGAGGTAGCCTTGTAGGTGTCCGCAGGCCCGGAGTCTCCTCTATCCTTTATTTTTATCTGTTATCTCATTGTATTCGAGACAAACAGCTTATGATCTCATTCAGACGTTTGTATGTAGTAATCTTAGCAGTTCGTGAGTACGGTGACACCAGTCTTGGGTAGAGGATTTTGTTGAACTCTCCGCATTTCTATTCAGTTTCTATAAAATGTTAAGACTTCCGCTTATTATTGAATTTCGTTGCTTTGTATTATTGTCGTAAATTGTTAAAATGGATTACATTATTAATGGACAAGTAATTAAATTTGGCTTGCCTAGCTCTTATTATTAGGCGCCATCACGACTCTCGAGGGAGGAAAATCCGGGTCGTGACAAGTTGGTATCAGAGCTCTAGGTTACATAGGTCTCACAACTCACGGACAAACTTAGTAGACTCTGAGGGAACGGTACGGAGACGTCTGTATCTATCCTCTAGAGGCTACCGAGTTAGGAAAAGTTTCACATTTGTTCTTTCATTGTCGTGCGGTTTGGTTTCTCAATGCTAATAGAACTTCTACTATGTTCCTTCGCAAATGGTGAGAACACGCGCTTCCTCATCTTCCGATCAGCAGTCCGAGCCCCAGACAGCTCCCGCTAGGGGCAGAGGGCGAGGCCTAGGCCGGGCTAGAGGCCGAGGTAGGGGTGGAGCCCAGCCCCAAGCAGCAGCACCAGTGGCGGAGCCTCAGGTTGACATTGACGAGGAGGTTCTGACCCCAGCCCCAGCAGTTTCGGTGGGCCCAACTCAGGTCCCAGAGGGGTTTATTGTTACCCCAGTTCTTTAGGACGCTCTAGTCCGATTGGTGGGCCTCATGGAGAGCGTCACTCGAGCAGGTTTGCTTCCTGTAGCACCGGCCGTCTCTCAGGCTGGAGGAGGGGCCCAGACTCCTGCTACTCGTACTCCGGAGCAGGGAGTTCCCCCGATTCAGACTCCAGCAGTTCAGCCAGCGGGAGCAGCTCAGCCGGGTGTGGTAGCCCAAGCTGGTGATGGGGCAGCTATGTCTGCCGATGCTTTATGGAGGTTGGATAGGTTCACCAAGCTCTTCACTACTACTTTTAGCGGTGCATCTACCGAGGATCCTCAGGATTATTTGGACAGTTGCTACGAGGTTCTTCGGAACATGGGTATTGTTGAGTCCAATGGAGTGGACTTTGCTGCATTTTGCCTATCTGGATCCGCCAAGACTTGGTGGAGGGATTTCTGTTTAGCTAGACCGGCAGGGTCTCCAGCCTTGACCTGGGATCAGTTCACGCATACATTTCTGGAGAAGTTTCTCCCTGTCACACAACGTGAGGCCTATCGGAGGCAGTTTGAGCGTCAGCATCAGGGATCCATGTCAGTCACCCAGCACGAGACCAGGTATATTGAGTTGGCTCGCCATGCTACTGTCATATTCCCCACTGAGAGGGAGAGGGTGAGACGATTTATTGATGGACTCATCCAGCCTATTCGTCTCCAGATGGCTAGAGAGGCGAGGAGTGATATTACTTTTCAGGAGGCGGCCAATGTGGCCCGGAAGATCGAGATGGTATTGCGACAGGGGGGGTGGTCATAGAGCAGACAAAAGACCCCGTCGGTAAGGCCGATTCAGTGGTGCCTCATCTGGAGGCAGAGATTCTTATGATAGGGTTCAGCCTTCTAGGACTTTCCTGTCAGCCCTCCATGTTTCTCAGGGTGCCCCAGGTGATCGTGGTTTTCGTGGGCATTATTCTGATCAGCAGCCATTCAGTGCACCGCCAGCTCCTATCAGTGCGTCGCCGCTTCAGATTTTCCGTGGTGGTCATTCAGGTCGACAGGGCCAGCAGACTCAGCAGCCGAGGACTTGTTACACTTGTGGTGACACGGGTCATATTGCCAGATTTTACCCTCGAGCACCGAGCAGTTCTCAGCACTTCTCGTGCCATGGTTCAGGCACCAGCTTCCCCACAGCCTGCCCAGCCAGCTAGAGGTGGGGGGTAGAGGTGCCAGAGGTGGAGGTAGAGGTCATAGAGGTGGATCTCAGACCGCTAGAGGTGGAGGCCAGCCAGCAGCGGGTCGTCCCAGAGAGGTAGATCAGAGTGGTGGGGCCCAGCCCCGATGTTATGCTCTTCAGGCTAGGCCCGAGGTAGAGGCTTCAGATGCAGTCATTACAGGTACGGTTCTGGTTTATGATAGAGATGCTTCAGTGTTGTTTGATCCGGGGTCTACGTATTCGTATGTGTCATCCTATTTTGCCCTGTATTTGATCATGCCTAGTGATGTATTGGGTATTCCTGTTTATGTGTCTACGCCGGTGGGTGATTCCATCGTGGTTGATCGAGTCCATCGCTCTTGTGTTGTGGTGATTGGGGGTCTGGAGACTCGTGTAGATCTGTTGCTTTTAGATATGGTCGACTTTGATATTATATTGGGGATGGACTGGTTATCACCCTATCACGCTATCTTGGAGTGCCATGCCAAGACTGCGACCTTAGCTTTACCGGGTATGCCTCGCTTTGAGTGGAGAGGGACTCTAGGTCATTCTACCCGCAGTGTCATATCGTATGTGAAGGCTCAGCGTATGGTCGAGAAGGGGTGTTTGGCTTATTTAGCTTATGTTCGGGACTCCAGTGCTGAGGTTCCCTCTATTGATTCTGTGCCCATTGTTTGTGAGTTCCCTGATGTTTTCCCTTTAGACCTGCCGGGTATGCCACCCGACAGGGATATTGATTTCTGCATTGATCTGGTTCCGGGCACTCAGCCCATTTCTATTCCACCATATTGTATGGCCCCGCCGGAGTTGAAAGAGTTAAAAGAACAGTTGTAGGATTTGCTTGAGAAAGGTTTCATTAGACCTAGTCTCTCTCCTTGGGGTGCGCCGGTGTTATTTGTCAAGAAGAAGGATGGGTCAATGAGAATGTGTATTGATTACAGGCAATTGAACAAGGTAACGGTCAAGAATAAGTATCCACTACCGAGGATTGATGATTTGTTCGACCAGCTTCAGGGTGCCGGTATTTTCTAAGATTGACTTGCGATCTGGTTACCATCAGTTGAGGATTAGGGCATCCGATGTCCCTAAGACAGCCTTCCGCACTCGGTATGGGCATTATGAGTTCGTGCTTATGTCATTTGGGTTGACAAATGCCCCAGCAACTTTCATGGACTTGATGAACCGAGTGTTCAGGCCTTATTTAGATTCATTTGTGATAGTGTTCATTGATGATATATTGATATACTCCCGCTGCCAGGAGGAGCACGAGCAACACCTTAGAGTGGTTCTTCAGACTCTGAGGGATAGTCAGTTATATGCTAAGTTCTCGAAGTGTGAATTCTGGTTGGGTTCAGTTGCATTTCTTGGTCATGTTGTATCAGCTGAGGGTATTCAGGTGGACCCAAAGAAGATAGAGGCAGTTAAGAACTGGCCTAGACCAGCATCAGCTACGGAGATTCGGAGTTTCTTGGGGTTGGCAGGCTACTACAGACGGTTTGTGGAGGGATTTTCATCTATTGCAGCCCCGATGACCAGATTGACCCAGAAGGGTGCCCAGTTCAGATGGTCGGATGAGTGTGAGGCGAGCTTTCAGAAGCTCAAGACAGCTCTTACTACGGCACCGGTGTTGGTTTTTCCTACAGGATCAAGGCCTTATACAGTTTATTGTGATGCTTCTCGAATTGGGCTTGGTGCAGTGTTGATGCAGGATGGCAAGGTCATTGCCTATGCTTCGAGGCAGTTGAAGATTCATGAGAAGAACTATCCAGTACATGATCTAGAGTTGGCAGCCATAGTTCACGCATTGAAGATTTGGAGGCATTATTTGTATGGCGTGGCGTGTGAGGTGTTCACTGATCACAAGAGTCTTCAGTACTTGTTCAAGCAAAAGGAGTTGAATTTGAGGTAGATGAGGTGGTTGGAGTTGTTGAAGGATTGTGATGTCACCATTCTTTATCAATCGGGGAAGGGCAATGTAGTGGCCGATGCTTTGAGTAGGAAGTCAGCCAGTATGGGCAGTCTCGCTTATATTCCGATCAGCCAGAGGCCGCTTGCTTTGGATGTTCCGGCTTTAGCCAATCAGTTCGTGAGACTGGACGTTTCTGAGCCCAGTCGTGTGTTAGCTTGCACGGTCGCTCGTTCATCATTATTGGAGCGTATTCGTGATCGGCAGTTTGATGATCCCCATTTGTGTATCCTTAGAGACACGTTGCAGCGAGGAGGTGCCAAGCATGTTACCTTGGATGCGGATGGAGTTTTGAGATTGTAGGGGCGAGTTTGTGTGCCTAATGTGGATGGGCTTCGAGAGTTGATTTTAGAGGAGGCCCATAGTTTCAGGTACTCTATTCATCCAGGCGCCACGAAGATGTATCAGGATTTGCGGCAGCATTACTGGTGGCGTAGAATAAAGAAGGATATCGTAGCATATGTGGCTCGTTGTTTGAATTGTCAGCAGGTTAAGTACGAGCATCAGAATCCTGCTGGTGTATTTCAGCGGATTGAGCTTCCCGAGTGGAAGTGGGAGCGGACTACAATGGATTTTGTTGCTGGACTTCCGTTGACTCGAAAGAAGTTCGACGCAGTTTGGGTCATTGTTGATAAGCTGACCAAGTCAGCGCATTTCATTCCTATGGCAGTCTCCTATTCATCCGAGAGATTAGCTGAGATTTATATCCGGGAGAT
Source organism: Nicotiana attenuata (assembly GCF_001879085.1). Taxonomy (NCBI): domain Eukaryota; kingdom Viridiplantae; phylum Streptophyta; class Magnoliopsida; order Solanales; family Solanaceae; genus Nicotiana; species Nicotiana attenuata. The sequence continues at coordinate 295,183 of NW_017671155.1, read as the reverse complement.
CGTTCGCCTTCATGGTGTGCCGACATCTATCATTTCGGACCGGGGTACGCAGTTTACCTCGCGCTTCTAGAGAGCAGTTCAGCGAGAGTTGGGCACACGGGTTGAGTTGAGCACGGCATTTCATCCCCAGACGGACGGTCAGTCTGAGCGGACTATTCAGATTTTGGAGGATATGCTCCAAGCTTGTGTTATTGACTTTGGAGGTTCGTGGGATCAGTTCTTGCCTTTAGTGGAGTTTGCCTACAACAACAACTACCAGTCGAGCATCCAGATGGCTCCTTATGAGGCTTTATATTGTAGGCGGTGTCGGTCTCCGGTTGGATGGTTTGAGCCAGGAGAGGCTCGGTTGTTGGGTACAGATTTGGTTCAGGAGGCCTTGGACAAGGTCAATATCATTCAGAATAGGTTTTGTTCAGCTCAGTCTAGGCAAAAGAGTTATGCAGACCACAAGGTTTGAGATGTACCATTTATGGTTGGTGAGCGGGTATTGCTCCGAGTGTCGCCTATGAAGGGCGTGATGAGATTTGGGAAAAAGGGCAAGCTTAGCACAAGGTTCATTGGTCCGTTTGAGATTCTTGATCTAGTGGGGGAGGTGGCTTATAGACTTGCACTGCCACCTAGCTTATCAGCCGTGCATCCAGTTTTTCATGTGTCCATGCTTCGGAGGTATCACGGCGATCCAGCCCACGTGTTAGATTTCAGCACTGTCCAATTGGACAAGGACTTGTCTTACGAGGAGGAGCCGGTAGCTACCTTGGACCGGCAGGTTCGTCAGTTGAGATCCAAGAGTTTTCCTTCTGTTCGTGTTCAGTGGAGAGGTCAGCCTCCTGAGGCATCGACCTGGGAGTCCGAGTCCGATATGCGGAGCCGTTATCCTTATCTTTTCCCCGACTCAGGTACTTCTTTCTTCTGTCCATTCGAGGACGAACCATTGTTTTAGAGGTGGAGAATGTGACGACCCAAAGGGTCATCACTTGTTTCCTTACTCATTCTGTGCTTCTGAGGCCTTGAAAACCTTATTTGGGGTTGCCTCGATTTGCGTGCGCAGTCCGGGCACGTAGCCGGAAAGCTTAAATATGAATTCTGTGAGAAAAATGCTAAATATTGATATTAAATTGGATAAATTTGACTTCGGTCAACATTTTGGGTAAACGGACCCGGACCCGTGATTTGACGGTCCCGGAGGGTCCGTAGGAAAATATGGGACTTGAGCGTATGCCCGAAATCGAATTCTGAGGTCCCAAGCCCGATAAATAAATTTTTGTGTGAAATTGTTTTCTGGAAATTATTAAGGAAAATGAAAATGAAATTTGATTAAAAGACTATGGTATCGGGCTCGTATTTTGGTTCCGGCGCCTGGTACAAGTCTTATATATGGTTTAAGCGCTTTCTGTAAAGTTTGGTTGAAAACGGACATCGTTTGACATGTTTCGGACTTAAAATGGAAAATTGATGTTTTATGAAAATTTGGAAGAAATCATGAGTTTTGAGGCTTGATCCGATGTATATGATGTTATATTGGCGATTTGATCGCACGAATAAGTCCGTAAGATATTTTTGAGATTGTGTGTATGTTTGGTTTGGAGCCCCGAGGGCTCGGGTGAGTTTTGGATGGGTGTCGAGTTGCATTTTGGCCTTAGAAATCTCAGAAATTGCTGTTGGTATGAACAGGCCTGCAGGCTTCGCAATTGCGAAGCCTGGTTCGCAAATGCGAACCCAGCCCAGGCCTGCCTTGGCTCGCAAATGCGAGGTCCTCCTTCGCAATTGCAAAGTGTGCCCAGATGGCTGGAGGTCGCAAATGCGACTAATTGTTCGCAAATGCTAACATGCCCAGACTTCCTAGAGTTCGCAAATGCAAATTTCCTTTCACATTTCCCAAGCCTGTAGGGTTCGCAAATGCGAACCCAGTTCCCAATTCCCATATCTGCAGCCCAGCAATTTTTATACTTAACCGATTTTGAGCTTCATTTTTCACATTTTCTCAAACTCAAACACCCATAGGCGATTTTCCAAGAAATCTTTCTTCTCCAAATCAATTTTAAGTTAATTTCTACTCAGTTCCTTCAACCATTAGCATCATTTAACATGTTTTCCACTTAAAATCAAAGATTTTCATGGGTGAAATTGGGGGTTTTGGGTAGAACCTAGGTTTTTCAAAAATTGAGGATTTGGACCTCAATTTGAGGTCCGATTTCAAAACAAATTACATATTTGAGTTCGTGGGGGAATGGGTAACCGGGTTTTGTTTCGAACCTCGAGTTTTGACCACGTGGGGCCGGGGGCGATTTTAGAATTTTTGGGAAAACTTTGAGAAATTCATTTTTATGCATTCAAATTGATTCATTTAGTGTTTATTTAAGCAATTGAGTAACTTGTGACTAGATTCGAGCGGATTGGTGGTGGAATCACGGGGTAAAGCTATAGTTGAGGCTTAAGTTGAGTTCAAAGTATCGAGGTAAGTGTTTGGTTTAACCCTAGCTTGAGGGAATAAGAGTTGAGTCTTAGTTGTAACTTGCTAGTTATCGAGTACGTGTATAGGCATGGTGACGAGTATCTATACATTGGTGTCTAGCATGACCGTGAGTCCTTATTTTGCGAGTAGTTTGGTTGTTTTTATGCCTTCCATGCTTAAATGATGACTTCTATATGTTGTAAAGATCTTTTGAAAGAGATTGTGATCTTTGAACTTCGTGGAGCATTGGCTCAGGTTGAAATACAAATTGTGAAGGTATATGAGATAAGTAACTCCTTGGAGCATTGGCTCAAGTGATAATGTGAACTTTGAGATGAAAGTGAAAGAAAGAGAAGAGTTAATGATTTATTCCCTTGCCGGGACGTTGTTGTTTATTGATGTTGTACCCTTGCCGGGTTTTTATTTGTTTGTTGGTGTACCCTTGCTGGGACTTCCATTCTTGTTTTTATTCCTTTGCCCTTGTTTGTGATTTTTGATTGGGTGAGGAAGAGTGTTAAAGCACGAAGGGTGATGCCGTGCATTGTTTGTTTCTTGTGAGGAAAGAGTGTAAAGCACGAAGGGTGATGTCGTGCATTATTTGCTTATTGTGAGGACAAGAGAGTAAAGCACGAAGGGTGATGCCGTGCCGCACGATGTGCCATTCCGTGCCGATTCTATTGATTATATGTGAGGAATGAGAGTAAAAGCACGAAGGGTGATGTCGTGCACGTTTGTTATGTTATTGCTTGGTGAGGACGAGAGTAAAAGCACGAAGGGTGATGCCGTGCATTTGTTGATCTCTGTTCTTTATTGTTGTATGAGTTGTGCTTTTCCTTCGTAATAGTCAATTTATATTTGAAACTGTTATCTCCCTACAGCATGCTTCCCCTCCCATACTGTTTACTTGTCTTGTATTTCGATTCCGCTGTATGTATATAACTGCACAAGTTTATGTGGTGGTCCAGTCTAGCCTCGTAACTACTTCGACGGGGTTAGGCTAGACACTTACCAGCACATGGGGTCGGTTGTGCTGATACTACACTCTGTGCTATTTTGCACAGATCCAGGTTTCGGGCAGCAGCATCAGTAGTGTGGGAGCAGGCTTCATTTCAGCGAGACCCGAGGTAGCCTTGCAGGCGTCCGCAGGCTCGGCGTCTCCTCTATCCTTTATTTTTATCTGTTATCTCATTGTATTCGAGACAAACAGCTTATGATCTCATTCAGACGTTTGTATGTAGTAATCTTAGCAGTTCGTGAGTACAGTGACACCAGTCTTGGGTAGAGGATTTTGTTGAACTCTCCGCATTTCTATTCAGTTTCTATAAAATGTTAAGACTTCTGCTTATTATTGAATTTCGTTGCTTTGTATTATTGTCGTAAATTGTTAAAATGGATTAGATTATTAATGGACAAGTAATTAAATTTTGCTTGCCTAGCTCTCATTAGTAGGCGCCATCACGACTCCCGAGGGAGGAAAATTCGGGTCGTGACATTGACATGGATGAAAAAACCAGGTGGCAACATTTAATTGGTTATTTATTACACCTCAGATTTATGTAGACACACACGCTATATTTTTTGCACTAGTTTTAACTTTTGTGTTAAAGTGGAACATAAAAAATAGAGTTGGAGGGCCAAAATAGAACATATAAAGTAGAGTTGAAGGGCCAAAATGGAACAAAGTTGAGATAGAGTGCTAAAATGAAAAATGGTGCCAAGTTGAATAGGTTGTATATGTATTTATTATCTGTTTAGCCTTGTGCAACCTATTGAAATGTATCCTCCGATAGCAATGAAGAGCTCCCCGTTATGAAAATTGGACTGAATGGCCCTATAAGGGACTGGTATCTAACTATTGTAATTTTTAATTTATTTATTAAATAACTTCCGGACCCAATATATTTATTGCTTGTCAAGGATTTCTCTACCGGATAGATAGATTTTATTATATACTTTATTTATACTGTAAGTTGTTCATAAACTCTACCCGGTTGACATGACTTTGTGATTGTTTAATTGTTCACAAAACTCTTTCATATTGCATTATTTGTGTTATCTACATTCAATCTATTTGTTAAATTATTTATGAACTCTACCTGATTGGCATAATTTTGTGCTTATTCAATTATTCATCAGACTCTACCAGATTAGTGTGACTTTGTGTTATTTGCAACTACCTATTTGTCAAATTGTTCATCAAAGTCTATCCGTTTGTCTAATTTTTCTATATTGTTCAACAAAGTATTCTTCTAATTTACAATTTTAATCTCGATCAAACCACCTCAATTATAGGCTACTAACACAAACGATCCATTATCACCAACTGAGTCAACTGATGCCAAATCAAAGAAGATCATACTTTGTCTTCGTCAACACTTTCTAAGGACCAACAATGGAGTTTTGAGATTTTTAAAGTAAATCTTAAAGTAGTATTTGAACTAAAAATTTAAGCGTAAATTATCAACATTCAAATAATTTTAACAGTAATTATCATTAACTACAAGTTTTCACCTTCAAACAAGAATTTTAAGTTTTTAATATTAAAATATTATGGTATTTTTGGTGAAAAAAAGCTTATTGTTGCAATTAAATAAAAGTATGAACAATATTTAAAATATCAATCACTTAAGGAAACAACCACTGCAATTTTACGGGAAAAGTCATTATTCTGAAAGGTAAGCACATACAGAATAGTGTTAATTGGAATTGGGCTAGAATTCATACAAAACCCAACGATTATTGATGAAAGCCTACACAAAAATAGATGGACATTATTCTTCTAAGCTAGTCGTTCATATTCATGCTAACAATCATATGAACATTTTGTCACGATCCAAAATTTTATTATCGGTCATGATGGCGCCTAACATCTACTTGCTAGGTAAGCCAATATTAAATAATTAATTAACCAGTTTAGGAATTATAACAAGGTGATGATAATTAACAATTCATAAATTCATAAATGAACATAGTGTTATTATAAGTAACGCGATACTAAACTACTCCCAGAAATCCGAATTCACAAGTACATGAGCATCAATAATACTACAAACATGGTCTGAAGTAAAACATAATACTGTCTGAAGCTAGAATAACAGTAAAGCATGGAAGAAGGGGACTTCAGGGACAGTGAACGCCAACAGCTCTACCTCTAGTCTCATGTAGCTGTCAAATTCGAGCAGGCTCCGCTACGTGCCACTGGGACCAACACAAGAATCTACACAAGAAGTGTAGAAGTGTAGCATGAATGCAACCAACCTCATGTACTCTGTAAGTGGCGAGCCTAACCAGTCTGGTGGGGTGAGGGCCTAACACTTTGTTTTGCAGAAAATGAGGCACGAAGTCCCCAGATTTGGCATGGTAACCAACATTCATCCAAGCCTGCTGAATTGGTGGAAAGACCTCCACTCCAGTGATCAGACGCTCGTCCGCAAGTACTTAGGGAATTTGCCTTCTCTTCTAGAAATTCAGCCTGACAACAGAATCATAGAGGCTGCTTCCTGTTTTCTGTTATTATTATTTCGTACAGGTTTATTGTGAGTGACCTGCCATAGCCTCATCGAAATAAAACAATAATCTCATATAAACGGACACGAAGGTCAATTACCAGAGGTCCCCAGAAAACAGAATCTCAAACTTCGTATCACAATATCAAGAATAAACTCTATAGCCACAACACAACTACTACACATCAAATCCGTTGCGGCGTGCTACCCGATCCAAAGTTTCGCACGATACTTTCTTAGCATACAACTCATTTCAAATATTACATCATATCATTTCCTGTTCTGTTGCGGCGTGCAATCTGATCCTCCAATACCAAATCATTTCAGTACCGTTGTGGCATGGAACCCTGTAACGACCCCACCGGTCATTTTGAGTGTAAAGATCCGAGGGATCATTTTGAGCTTTTGCACTTCGCTCGATTGTTTGAGGGAATGCGTAGCTCCGTATGATCTATTATGACTTATGTGGATCGTCGGTTTTGATTTTAAGGTTATTCAGAATTGATTTGGAAGAATGATTCTCAGCTAGAATATTTAAATTTGAAAGGTTTGACCAAGTTTGAATTTTTAGAATTTGACCTCGGATCGGATTTCGAATGGCTCCCTTAGCTCCGTTGGGTGGATTTGGACTTAGGATCACGTACGGATTGTGATTTGGAGGTCCGTAGTGGAATTTGGCTTGAAATGGCAAAAGTTGGAATTTTGGAAAGTTTGACGGCGAGTGGAATTTTTGAAATTGGGGTTGGATTCCGATTCCAGAAGTTGGAGCAGGTCCATAATGTCAAATGTGACTTGTGTGAAAAATTTGAGGTCAATCGGATGTGATTTGATAGGTTTCGGCATCGGTTATGGAAGTTTGAAGTTTCAAATTCATTGATTTCGAATTTGAGGGTGATTCACTGTTTCGATGTTGTTATGCGCGTTTTGAGGCCTCGAATAGGTCCTTGTTATGTTATTGGACTTGTTGGTATGTTTGGTCAGGGTACCGAGGGGCTCGGGCGTGTCTCGGATTGATTCCGGAGCATTTTGAAAATTTTGGCTAAGGTGTATCATTGATGTTTCTGGTGTTTCCGCATCTGTGGAAGTATGGGCGCAGATGCGAGTCTGCAGATGTGGACAGTTGATCGCAGAAGTAAGGTTTAGCGCAGATGCGTGTTTGGCTTTGCACCTGCGAGTGCGCAGGAGCGGAATGGTTCCACAGGTGCAAGGGGTCGCCTAGTGAGTTGTGGTCGCAGAAGCAAAGTAGTGACCGCAGATGCTGTCACGACCCAAATTCCATATTAGGCCGTGAAGGTGCCCAACACCATTGTTAGGCAAGACAACAATAATCAACTAGTGAATTCCCGTTTAAATAATAAGTAAGTGATGACTTCTCCTTATTTGATTAAAGTTTAGGAGTTAAAAAATTTATGCATAAATAACTGGAAGCAATAAATACGAATCGAAATCATGTAAGTAAACCAAAATCATAAGTCTACTAGTGTGTGTGCCAAGATCTGGTGTCACAAGTATGTGGGCGATCTAGTAGAATATAAAAAACCATAATATCATACTGTCTGGAAAGGAATAGACAGGAAAATAAAGACAAAAGAGAGACTCCAGCTGCTGCAGAACGGCTCAAAAGGGCAGCTCACCGGGAAGTCTCAAGCTGAGGAGTCAAGTCTACACATCGGACTGATGGCCAGATGCACTTGCCTCAAATCCTGTACAATTAAGTATAGAAGTGTAGCATGAGTACATAAAAATATGTACCCAGTAAGTATCTCGTCTAACCTCGAAGAAGTAGTGACAAGGGGTCGACTCCGACACTTACTAGGGCCAACAATATAATAATATGAAGTTCCAATTCTTAAATCAAATGTATGTAGATAACAACAAGCTCAAACAAGAATAATACTGAAAAATTCTTCCATCATATTAAAGAAGTCAAGGCACTATCTTTATTTAAAACAAGTGACCTTTCAAGCAACAAATCATACAAACTATAAAGAGTTCCAATTCTATTATCGCACACAAATACCACCGAGGTGTTCGGCTCGATCCAACGTAAAAGTAAACTGTACACTGCCGAGGGTCGCATGGCGCAAACCATAGATACATCTATTCTCCCCGCTCGTGAATCATACATGTGGCGCGGTCAAAACATAACCCCACTCACGAATCATATGTGCGACGCGGCCAAGCAAAATTTATCATTTAAATCATAACTCTTTCTTGATTCATTTAAAAATGAAGACAATTCAACTTGAAGTCTTTAAATCCCTAGAATTCCTCCACTTAATTCCTTTCATTACAGTTAGCACATATAATCAAATAATGGTGTCCACAAAGCATGGTGTAAATTTAAAGCTACCCAGACATAACAGAAATAGTAGTTACGTGCGAACTCTCGTCACTTCGTACGTACGTAGCCCTCATGAATAACCACATATTAATTAAGTTCACCTATGGGGAAACTTCCCTCTTACAAGGTTAGAAAAGAGACTTACCTTGCTTCAACCCCTACTTCCAAACTCAAGAATGCGCTCAAATCCTAAAATCGGAGCCAAACAATCCCAAACTATTCAAATAGTGTAATAACCAATCATTATAGGTTCAAAAGTTTATATTCTAACTATTAAAGTGATTACCCAACCCCAAAGGCAAGATTCCTAAAATTTACCCCCGGGCCCACGTGGCCGTATTCCAGAAATTTTCGGAGGAAGTTGTTACCTATAACCAAAGGAACATAAATATATGATTATCACTAAGTTTCATGGTCAATTTCGTGGTAAAAATCTCATTCTTGTCAAACCCTAGATTTTTCATCTAATCCATCGTTTATACCAATTTTCATGTTGGAATCTACCCAAAATTTATGTATTGAACTCACAATAGCTAAAAATTACTTACCTCCAAAAGCTAGGTGGAAATCCCTCTCAAAAAGCTCCAATAATCGCCCAAAGAGTGAGAGAAAATGAGCGAAAATCGCTTAAGTCCCGTATTAATTGAACCTCACTGCCCCAGTAATTTTCGCACCTGCGGTCTCGCTTCTACGGACGACGGTCCACTTCTGAGCGGAGTTGGGCTTGGCCGGCTGGGGCCGCACCTGCGGATGGATAACCTCTTTTGCGGTTCGCTTCTGTGAAAAAATAGCCGCATCTGCGGAACCTGGGCTCCTCTCCTTGGGCCGCATCTGTGAGGCTCCAACCGCACCTGCGAGCTCGCACCTGCGGCTGACCAACCGCAGGTGCGGTTATGACAGCAGCTAGAGCTTCAGCTCTTGTTCAATTTTTCAACTTAGTCCGAGCCTTGTCCGATTAACGTTCGGGACCCCCGGGGCCCCGCTCGAACATACCAACAAGTTTGGAATCATAAACGGAATCGCTCGAACCCTTAGAACGCTCGAAACAATATTAAAACTAAGAATCACACCCTAAAACCAATTGAATCAAACTTATGAACTTGAAGTTCTTCAATCTACTTCTAATGTGTCGAAACATACTTATACTACACAGAATGATACCAAATTTTGCGTGCAAGTCTTAAATGTCATTACGGAACTAGTCCAGGTCTCGGAATTCCGTTTGGACCTCAATATCACCAAAATCCTCTCTAAACTAATTTTAAAGAAATTCAAAGTTCTTCAAGAACCAATTTTCACTATTAGGCGCCAAAACGCTCTCGGGTCGTCCAAAACCCAATCTGAACTTACGCCCAAGTCCAAAATCTTCATATGAACTTATTGGAACCGTCAAATCTCGATTCCGAGTTTATTTACTCAAAATGTTGACCGAAGTCAAACTTGACCTTTTAAGCCAACCTTAAGGAACCCAAGTGTCCCGATTTCAACCCAAACTCTTCCAAATTCCGAACCAACCATCCCCACAAGTCATAATTCAATAAAAGCAAGTACGGAAAGTCTTAGTTAGGGGAATGATGTTCTAGAAAGCAAAACAACCAGTAGGGTCGTTACAGATGCGATGGTCGCAGATGCGACATTTTCTCCGCGAATGCGGAATAGCTGGGCAGTGTTATAAAAATTGAGGCTTTTGTTCTTTCTTCATATTTTGACATGTGGGACTCGGATTGAGGCGATTTTTGAGCAAATATCATCACAAGGATTGGGGTAAGTATTTTCTACTCAGGTTTGATTACATTTCATGAATCTATCTTCATTTTTAGCAATTGGTTGATGAATTTAAAGAGGAAATTGGTTTCGGTGCGCTAGGTCACCGTTTTTTTAAAAATGATTTTTTCCTTTTAAAACACTTCGGACTCCAAAACTAAGTTTGCACCAGAGATTTTGGGTAAGGGGGTTCATTTGAGTCGGGGAGAAGGTGTTAGGCATTCCCCGAGTCCCGTGAGAGTCACGATTGCGTACTCAATCTAGTTGGCTTTTAAAATCTTCAAATTGAGGTAACAAAACACAGAAAAAAGAAAATAAACACACAAGAGGCGCGAGGTCATCCCCACCTAATGGAATAAAACAAAATAAAATAAAATCAGTCTTACTATCCTATTTTATGCCTCCAACGATGATGCTACGACCTCTACTTACATTCACTTCGGGGCATACCCCTAAATAAAAATATATAGAATCTACGGGGCATTCTCCTGATGAATTAATTAACTAAAGGGGGAACCTCTCACCTCGAAACCAATAGCAAACAAATAGAAAAAGATCGTAAGGTTGCCTACCCAGGTGTGATCGGCCTAATACATGCTACTAGCGAATTAATTAAATAAAGTAATAAAACGATTAAAGTCAGTTGTTATGCAGATTCATAGTTAAAGTCCAACTCCAACTTTTAATGTCATTGCCGGATGATCCAATTGACTCAAACAATGAGGTTTAGCCACCGACTACTAATCAATTCAACATGATCCAAACAGAATAATTTCATATTCTAATTACAAAACCACCAAATTCAAACATCAACTTCATTTAGTCTTAAAGTTACATTCAATCTCTAATCCAACTCATTAAAAATACGAACAAAACAAAATCTAAAGAAAATTGCAAGCCCATGTGAAATTTACATCAACAGAATGCATTCATGGAAGGTAGCGCCAGTTCATTCACACAATAGCAAACAAGAACAGATTTAAGGCATAAGAGTTAGAAATCGACCTCAAAAGATGACTTCTGTCAATTAATTTTTCTTGGATCGAACGAATAAATGTGACAATGGACTCCGGTAGATAACACAACCATGAACAAATACAGTAATTGAAGCTCAAGCAGGAACCGCGAATCTGCCCGGAAACCTCGGACTACGACTTTCGACGAACTCGAAACTCGCAAGAAATTAAATGCCAATCGATGACTGAAGATGGTCTCAAAGGAGCAACGACAGTATTTCCCAAAAAGAATGACGGGAACAGAACGAGAAGATGCAAATCGCTGGAAAACTTCAACCAAAGCACAAGCGTAGCCAAAAAATGATAAACAGGGCAGTAGAGCATAGCAAATCGCTGGAAAAGCATTTTCCGACGAAAGCGCACACAAATGAAGCCACGCCGGCCTGAGATAGTCATTCCCAAGAACACTACTTCAGCGACTAGATGGAGCAGCGACTGTGAGGAGAAAAGAGTGAGAAAAAGGGGGTGGCGCGCGACAGTAACGGGGGGAGAGAGACAGCAGCAGCGCCGGTGGCTCCTAACTCGCCGGATTCCGGCGTTTGGTGGTAAGGGAGCGGCGGGTTGGAGGATGGTTGACGGCGGGGAAGCAGCTGGGTTGGGTGACGGAAGAAGATGAAGGGTGCTGAAGGGTTGTCGTGTTGCAGATGCTTTTGGTGGTGTGGAGGTGAGGCTGGCGGGACGCGGCTGTTTTTGTGTGGGGTGACGGCTGGAAATTTTAGAGGTCCTCTAGGTTAGGGATCTTTTTTGGTTAAGAAGAAGATGAAGAGAGGTAAAAATTGCACGGGGCGCCCTATTTGGGCGCCCCGTTTTAACCTGTAGCCGCTTTGTCTTTTTGTTTGCATCCCTACCCACCTTTTAAAAAACTAGCAAACTTCAGCTCTAGAGCTGAAATTTTCGGGTTACTAAACAAAAACTTCAGCTCTAGAGCTGAAGTTTTTATTTTATAACTGGCAAACTTCAGCTCTAGAGCTGAAGTTTTTATTTTATAACTTGAAATTTTATTTTATAACTTGAAAACTTCAGCTCTAGAGCTGAAGTTTCTGGGTTACTAAACAAAAACTTCAGCCTAGCAAGTAAAAACCTTCTCAAACAGTCTTTGTGCTGACAAAATTTGGGCACGACACTTGAAAAATTCAAGCTTCACAGCTTTGATTTGACACAGTCTTCGTCCCTGTTTCAAACAAAAAAAACTTGTGAGTTTAAACACGGTGGTTGGTTTGTGGCCTTGACTTTGAGGGTGATTGCTCCTTCACTTGCCATGATAACTTTGATTTCAACTTGGGGACCTTGCTTGTTTATTGACTAACCACTTTCTCTGTCACCCTAATCAAAGAAAATACCTCTGATCCGTTCAAACCCAATACAATCTATCTTGTTACATCTTGCGTTTTCGTGCGTTAAAAGTTTCGTCTTCGGTTAATTGACGTAGACTCGAGGATGAGATCATCTTGACGTTAACGTACTTACACTATTTATAATAAGCGATAAATAAGTGTTATGAAGGATAAAGGGGTACACGGATTAAAGAAAACGAGTTTCGTTGAAAGTGGCCAATATGGAATAAAATACGGGTCGAGCGATAATACCCGATAATTATGAACTAGTACCATGCAAGGTATCATATGACCATGGTAGAATAATACATAAAGTATATATGAAGTATTTTAAAAATAAATAAAATTTTAAGTAATTTGTGGTAATATTTAAATTATGCGGATAATTGATTAATCACCAGGTAACAGGACATTACCCAGTTAACTAATAAGCGGATAAAAAAATTAATATCCCCCCTACCCCCACCCCACGTGGCAAGAAGCCAATATATTAGAAATGACTAAGTAGTCACTTTGGCCAGATGGCTAATTATCAATGTCACCAAGACATTACATTCAAGTCTTAGCAAGACTTGTATCTTGTAAAACATTAATCATTATCCAAAGGCTTGGTATGACTTCTTTGTAAAAAAGGTCTAAAACAACAATCTGCTTGTGGGGTTGAAGCCAAGAACGCAAGAACAGAGTCACCAAAATTTTTAAAGGTGAAGTAATCAAATACTGCTTTAATCATGTCATTTAACTCTAGGCAACAATGAAGGTTGTAGTAATCAAAATACCTTGGATTCTCCTTGAAAGCTAGTATATAGTGGCTTTCACTAATCAGGCAACCCGAGAACTAGAAGATCATGGGTAAACTACTCTTATTTGCTGAATTAGCTAAGTTCGTGGAAATATGAGTTTACGTTTCTAGCAGATATAACACTCTCTCTTGGCTTGGGATCTCTTTGAATTGCTTGAAGCTGAAAGGTGACGTTGAAGGTGAATGTTTTAGCAGGTCTGTAGGTTTTGATAAGATATTAAAGTATTATGCGGATGTTATCGTCGGTTATTCAGATATAAAAGGACTATATGGATATGAGAAACAGAAGTCATTTCGTCCAAAATCCTTAGCCAAAATTTTGAACCACAATTTCGTTCAAGGATTCAGAAGCAGAAGCTTCGTTCCGTTCAAATAATTTCAAGAACAGGTATGTATATTTTGCTAGTTTCGCAAATTACATGTATTCAAGCTACTAGTTGATTCCACTAAGCTAAATTGAGAAATTCCAAGTTCTTTAAAATCTAAGTTTAACCTACTGTGTACAGTATAAGAACAATAAGTATCCTGCAAAACTAATTTTTGTTAGAGAAGTCACATATTTGGTTTTCAGTTTATATTCATTAGTACGTTACAATATTCTCTTTATCGGGACTTCATATTTAGTTGAGTATTTCCTTCTTTCAGTCAAGAGAGCAGAGAATTTATATATACTGTATTAAAGTATTTTCATTACCATCGAGCTATAATCGATGGGTAGGCCCCTATTGGGCAACCTCTGATCAGATGGTAAGTTATATACCGAGCCTGCTGTGGCCGAGCGCATATCAGCGAGCCCAGTTGGTCGAGATACAGAGCCTAGTACGGCCGAGCGCCTATGAGCGAGCCTACTACGGTGTCTAGTAGGGTCTTGTTTATAAATGTGTGGTGCACCACATTATATAAGCAGGGGACTACAGGGCATTTAGGAGTTGGTTACCCTTCTTTTAAATATAAATCGTGATGTAGCACTGAGTTATAGGAAATTTGAGTTAAACTTACGTGTTGACGTTTGCATGCACAGATGACGGTAACTAGGAAGACTACGACTAGCCAGAGGAGAGAAACAGCAGTAGGTGAGGGGACTAGCAGGGTACCCCCAGCAGATGGGGCCCAATCGGAATCGCAGGGAGAGACCTTTACCCAACGACTACCGGCTCCTCCACCACCTGAGGAGATTCCTAGGGAGACCGCACACCTAGTTCCCCCTCCACTTCCATCAGATCAGGACTTGAGAAGCGCGGTGCATTTGTTGGCACAATTGGTAGCTACCCAGCAACAGGCTAGGGCATCTACTAGTGCAGGACCTTCTAAGGGATCTGGGAGTTCAAGGGTCCGAGAGTTTATTGCTTTGAATCCCCCAGAGTTCACGAGGACAGACCAGAGGGAGGACCCGCAGGATTTCATAGATCAGCTTCATAGGATCTTTCGAGTTATGCATGCCACGGAGAAAGAGACGGTTGAGTTAGCAGCTTTTCGACTTCGGGATATAGCCATCCTTTGGTATGAAGGATGGGAAAGGTCCAGGGTACGTGATGCACTTCCTGCTATTTGGGAGAATTTTTCAGATGCCTTCCTTGACCAGTACTTACCACGAGAGATCCGACAGGCCCGACTCGATCAGTTTCTAGCCCTCAAGCAGGGCAATATGAGTGTTCGAGAATATAGTCTCCGTTTTGACTCATTGGCCAGATATGCACCATCCATAGTTGCTACTATGCGGGATAGAATCCACAGGTTTATAGCAGGGTTGGTCCCAGAGTTGACCGAGGCGTGTGCCACCGCTGCATTGCAGGATAGTATGGATATCTCCCGGATTCAGGCATTTGCCCAGAATATAGAGAGGGGTAGGCGTCGGCATCAGAGTACGGAGAGAACTGAGTCAGGGCAGCGTAAGAGGATGAGATTTGCCAGGTCTCAGGGTAGTTACAGGCCCCAGTACTTCGAACAGCCACGTAGACCTCCGCCACCTCAGCTACAAGGTTACAGGTATGAACGCTATACTCAGTTAGGACCAGGTGAGAGCTCCCAGGCGTCAAGTTTGCAGTGACAACGAGGTTCGAGGCAGACAGGGCCGTTTCTGCCGCGGTGTGCCATCTGCGGTCGAGGACACTTGAGCCAATGCCGAGCCGGTTCCGATGCTTGTTATACATGTGGACGTCCAGGGCATATGATGCGAGATTTGCCAAATAGAGATTCTGGGGGTATGGTGCAACCATCAAATTCAACAACAGGACCAGCTATGTCCGTGCATCCTTCAGGGCGCGAGTCTCAGTCTTCCTCAAATAAAAGTGTGATGCACTGTGGTTACTCAGACTTCACACGCATTAGTGGTCACAACTACATAGTAAAGTTCACTTAGGCCATTTCACAAACACCTTGCGGGCATTAGGTCTTCACAACCTCTTTTGAGCTATTGATAACATAAATCCACCACATAATCTCACCAAGATCAGAAATAAAGGGGAACAACACCCCACACTTACTACTCACCAACTCCACAACATATTTTACCAATTTCTCTACACATAAACAAAGAGAAACTACTACAACAAGGCATTTGAATACAACACAAAAATCTGAAAAATAAAAAGAGAAAAAGAAGAAGAAAAGTGAAACTAAGG